>NC_086379.1:53659490-53962520 GCF_036588685.1 Mytilus trossulus | reverse complement strand
TAATGTTCTATTGAATTGTTCAACCCATCATTATTTTTTTAAATGTCCTGAACCAAGTCATGAAAACGGCTTTTTTTTATCTTATAGTTGGTTTCTGAATTTGTTGCATTTTAGTGTTTATGTTGTGTTGTTATCCTTCTCTTATAGTCGATGTGTTTCCCTCGGTTCTAGTTTTTACCCGAATTAGTTTTTTTCTCAATCGATTTATGGATTTCGAACAGCGGTATACTACTCTTGCCTTTATTCAAGGAGCGACCAAAGCCAAATATTGGAACACCATGTCCGTATAAGCACCGTAACACGGAATGTGCTATTCGACAAAACAGTGACCCAAGATTGTAGCCAAATCAATCTAATGTCATCTTTGCTTGAGAGAGATTTTATAAACAGGCTATTTTAGACGTAAGAAATCATTACGAAAGCACTGACGACTGCGCAAATGATTCGAAAAGTACAATTAACTACAAGTTTATATGCTATGTTTGACATGCAAAATAACATGTAAGAAGGTTCAAAATTGAGAGTTGAAAAAACTTACAACGAAGATGAAAAATATGATCTATATTCATAAAATCTAGATAAATTTTTAATAATGAGATAATGCAGTTATATTAATTACAATCCATTACCTGCAAAAAAGATCAACAAAAGTGTACACAAATGTTCTTTCAACTCATTTATCAACATTAGGCTGCATGTTTCTTTCACAGCTTTGCCTCACCTTAACTTCTTTAGTCAACAACTTTAAAGTTTTCATCTTCATGTGATTACACTGGATCAAATATATACATGCATTGCAACGATTAGTCAACAATTTGTTGTTGTTTTCTTTGACACTTAATATGTATGAGAACCAAGAAAGACAAACGAATTCAAAGGATAAAGCTTAATGTAAATTTTATCACAATCCATTACTTGGACAAATAGATCAACAAAAGTGTACTTATAAAAAAATATTCCTCCCTTCTAAGGTTAAATGGATTTCCACTTTTTGAATTTACTTTGGATTTCGGTATTTTTAGTACACTTTTTTCTAGCAATAAACAATTGCTCTTGAAATTTAGCATACTTGTCAATAATCACCTTCAAAGCTATTTCGAAAAAGAAAATGGTACTTAAATGATGATATGTGGATGTTTCACGTCCGGCTATTCTGTCTGGATATTGCGGACTTGAAAAACTGATTTTACAGACCGGAGTCTTTTTGTAGTTTGGCCTTCATTTTACTCCGACTGCGTTGTTGATGCTAGTACGGAGTATCAGGTCATGCTGTTATCATGGCTGTTTATATTGCCTCTTTCGATTCTGCGTTGACGACGGGCGATGTTTGTGGTGGTGTGCGCAGTAGGTCTAGGTCGTTGATGTCAAACCCTTCATCGAAGTCGATCCTACTGCGCTTGCCTCTGTCATTTGTGGAGATGTAGAATACCAGGCGATGGCAGGCCTTTTTGGGGTTATAAGGACGGGTGACAATATCCTTATTGACTGCAACCCCAACTGGTTCCCCTCTGTACTTTGTTGGTGTAAGTACTTGACCAACTACGGTGTCTCTTGCCTCGGTTTGCGTGATGTGGTCTATGCTGTTGGTTTGTTGATTTTGAGTAGCAGGTACAACGGCAGTTTTGTTAGCAATCCACTGGGCGTAACGGTTAGCGTTGTGTCTCTTGGTAGATGGTGGCTTGTTCTTGCTCTTCAAGGCCGACTCAGGTTTCTGAGTGGTACTTAAAAGTATTCCTTCCTTTTATACTTTGAGCCACAAGTGGAAAAAACTTAATAAAAAATGACGACCATTAAAATATGATATTTCGGTGCTTGTACTTAAATTATGATATCTTTGATAGAGAGTTCCTGCTCAGAATGACAAAAAAAAACCATGAATTTCAAGTGGAGAAGATATAAATCATCCCTCTTTATCTTTTCGGCCACTTTGATGAAGAGTTTTGAGTTTGAATGTCTATTTAGCATCTATTTCTTCTATGAGCAATTTTGCTAGTTACTTACAATAAATTTTCATATGCGTTATGAAAGTTAAAGAAAACTTTGGGATAGTTATCAAAGGTACCAGGACTATAGTTTAGTACGCCAGACGCGCATTTCGTCTACATACGACTCATCAGTAACGCTCATATCAAAATAGTTATAAATTAATTGGGATAATTGATAATTTTTATTCCATGAGATCTATTTAAATTGCATTTTCAGTCATTTTAGCTTGTAAGACCAGATAATATGTCCGGACACTCACAAAAAAACTCCATGTTTTGTTTTTAAAAGGACGGGACAAAAAAGTGTTATTCCAATAGAAATTATCAACAACAAAGAAAATCTTGATCCTGTAAAGTTAAGAGTTGAAAATTATATAGGCTATGTTTTTATTTTAAGTGAATAGAATTATAAGGTAGAACAATATTGATGGTAGAAGTATTATGTACTTTAAGGTTGTGTAGTTTTCCTTAGGATATGAATGAAGTGCTTGTGTATAAAGGTTTTGTACTTTTAAACCTCAATTGAAAATTTCTTTACCGAACTGAAAATGAAAACACAACATAGAAATATGAAGAATAAGCAACATGAGCACCACCAAAAAACTGGGGATGATATCTGGTGTTCATGAAGGTTAGCAGACCCAAATTTGACACCCGTCTTGTTGTTCATGTTGGATCAAACCCACTAATAAGTTTAATTCGGTAGGTCACATTTAGATCAAATTACCAGCAAATTCTAAAAAAAAAAGGTTTCGAAAGGCAGTACATGTTTGATGCAGACATATGAGTGGGTATATGTTTTCAAACAAATAGGATAAAATGCTACTGATTAATTATTTCTTACAAAAAAAAAACACCCTCTACTGCTTAAATATAAAACATTACTTAGGAGATTGCATTGAAACATACGCTTTTTTACATAATAATATTTTATATAAATAGATGATACGTGGATTTTGTTCAATGATTACAGCACTATAATAATTCTATAGAGCAGAGAGTGAATTTTAATAAAAAAAAACTAATATGACGTCCTTATTACGCTTTGTAAACAACGCCGTGTTCTAACGAGCACAAAAAATATGTGTGACACATGCGCACAAACTTAGAGCATGACATGAATGAATTATTTCTTAATTTGAATATTGTAACGCATTTAGAATATCTATATATCATTTCATAAAAAAACTGTAATAAGTTTAAAATTTTTCTTACAAGTTTTATTTAATTTCATCAGCATAAATAATATATATATTTAGCGGTTTCTTCTGACTTTTAACAATTAATGTTAAGTATTGTTTTGTTTATTCTTATACATGGATACTTTGAGGATTTGTTTTCTAGTATATGAAAGATAATTTCAATGTTTGTATCTTGATATATGTTCGCACGAAAACAGGTATTATCATTCTTTGACAAATTTTTAATAGTGTAAAGTGCTCAATGCTCAAATGATCTCTTAGCTGGTTTGATACAGATTTGTTTTATTTTGGTAATATTTGAATTCACGACTTTATCTTAGTACATTTCATTTATTGATAAGAAGTATTTATCCTACTGAGTAGCTATCTTTTGTTTATTCACAGTTCAAATCATTAAAGTCAAAATTTTAGTTATATCTGAATGTTTTTCCACTACCAATATTTAATTCCAGCATTTTATAGCAAGGGATACTTCGTTACGTTATGTAGTTTTCTAAAATTAAAATGTTCTGTTCTTTGGTTCAGTTGTTGTCTCTTTGACACATTACCCCATTTATATTTTAAATTATCAAATACAATTATGTTTATTTTATAGAATAACTAATCAAAGAATTCAAAAAGAGAAAAATATTCAACGAGTGACCGAACAACACATAAATTCACGAATGAGCGTAGCGCATGAGTTAATTAACAGTGTTGTTCGGTCACGAGTTGAATATTTTTCGATATTAGAATTCTTTAATTAGTTATTCTTTTTATTACATTGGCAAATGGCTTTTTTAAAAGGAATTAAATTAAAACATGTAAGGAACTGTATTTTTCACATAGATATAGGAAGATGTGGTGTGAGTGCCAATGAGACAACTCTCCATCCAAATAAAAATTAAAAAATTAAACCATTATAGGTTAAAGTACGGCCTTCAACACGGAGCCTTGGCTCACACCGAACAACAAGCTATAAAGGGCCCCAAAATTACTAGTGTAAAACCATTCAAACGGGAAAACCAACGGTCTGATCTATATAAACAAAACGAGAAACGAGAAACACGTATATATTACATAAACAAACGACAACTACTGTACATCAGATTCCTGACTTAGGACAGGTGCAAACATTTGCAGCGGGATTAAACGTTTTAATGGGCCCAAACCTTCTCCCTTTTTCTGAAACAATAGCATAACATCACAACATATAAAAACATACGATAAAATATCAATTGGCAGACTTAACACTTTGTTTTTATCCGCCGTTATCGACGTCTTGACAACGCGTATTGTTGTATGACGTCAGAGAGTGAAATAACCACGTTTATTTCACATGTAAAATTATCGGTTTTTATTTCACTGGGAAATCTATGTAATTCATTGCTACCAATGTAATTATATAAATAAAATTAAAAAGTTAATTGTCTTGGATTCTTTTGAAATTTTGTTTTAATTTTTTAATATTTTTTAAGTTACTAATACTCACAGTAAACTTCACCTAACTGTAATTTTGGTTTGTTCAAAAATGTAATTTTTATTCGGTTGTTATCATACTAGTAAATCCCTTCATGTTTATAAACGTGTTTCTGACAGTTGTAACGCTTTTATAGAATTCTTAGTTTGAATTGTAAGTAGGCATGAACAATAGGCCAATCCCTTGCTATGATTTACATATATTCTTCTCAATTAAAAACCACCTATTCCTACAATTTCAATGTTCGAAAGCACATATTTAGTAATATATGACATAACTACATTTATTAACAAAAAAATAATGAATAGGTCTGAAAATTACAATGAACTGTAAGTTATCTGTATAAAGATCAACAGCAAATATAAAAAAAAACATGATTAAGACCACTGAATGGTGTATGCCTACGTCTTGTGACAAATATTTCATGTGATGAAAATTAACAGTAATTCTAAATGAGATATAATTCATATAAATGTTTTGAATATTTCATTGTAATGGTCGGGGTGCTGGTTACTTACATCAATATTATCTAAGAAACTTTAACTTTACGCAGTTTCGTTGCATAACTTGATTGTTTCAAAATGTCATAACCACAATTCACCATGTATGATAAATTCTTACTTTTGGCAACCAAAAGCTATTCTTCATATTGGATCTACAACACGTTCTGTTATCTTTTTAACAAAATATAGTGAAAATGCACATTTCGTGTAAAGTGGATTTCATGTTAGGTCACTTTTTTACACAATTTAGGTCTGATTTAGGGATGGCATTTAAGTTTTATTGTTATGTATAATTTTATACATTATATGTTTATTGTTTTCACCTAGCAATTTAAAGTTGACGCCTTAATGTTTTTTTTAAACTCGCGACATTGCTTAGACCCGATTCTTTCAGGACGACAACATGAAATATGACGTAGATAGGCGTTTCAATGTAATCGTAGCTCGCAAGTATAAACAGAAACAGAACGCAATGAGTAGAAACGTATATCATAAACGTTGAAGCTTCGGGCGTTTAGGTAGGAATTGTTGAACACCGTTATATGACTGAATTATTCCGATTAGCAACAAGCGGAAATATGTTTGAATGTAAGATACGCCGATACGCCCGGTCAGAATAGTAACGTTATTTTTAACGCCTCAGGTAAGGTGAGTCACGTTAAAAATCATGCACCGAGAAATCAATAAACTCATCATAGATACCAGGACTAAGTTTAGTATATACGCCAGACGCGCGTTTCGTCTACAAAAGACTCATCAGTTACGCTCAATTCCAAAAAAGTTGAAGAGCAATACACTGCTACTAAGAACTTAAGAACACTGGGTATCTGGCTTAACATTTGATACGCCAGACGCACGTTTCGTCTACATAAGACTCATCAGTGACGCTTTAATCAAACATAGTTATTAAGCCAAACAAGTATAAATTTGAAGAGCATCGAGGACCCAAATACGGCTTGGATAAGACAATCCTTAGTATTTCGAATAATTCATACTTTTGTGAACAGTTATTTTATATAAAAAAAATGACAGAATAATTGATATTCATGTCAACACAGAAGTGCTGGCTACTGTGCTGGCGATACCATCGGTGACGAAACGTCCACCAGCATTGGCATCGACCCAATGGTGTAAATAGTTACCAAAGGTACCAGGCTTACAAGTTATATCTAGTCTATCAAAAATATCATCAATTTGCAAGTGGCAGTTCAAATATACCACTAGACGTACCTATTGCATTAATTGCTCGTGTCCTGAATAACTATGATATAACGACCACTGGACATTTTACCCAGAAAAAAATACTACCCCAAAGCAAGTAATTGGCGAAAAGCTAAAATTTTTTTTTGTCGAAATGGAAAAGCTTAAAAAGAATGAATGTTAAAAGATTTTACAAGAATGAATATCCTCAACAAAATGACCTGTATCCATCCCGTCTTTATTGATATTAAATTAGGGGGGAAAACGGAAAATAAGTTAAAGAGACAACGACCCGACCAAAGAGCAGAATAAAGCCCAAGGCCTCCAAAAAGTCTTCAACCCAGAGAAAAAAATCCGTGCACGGAGGCGGGCTTCAGGTGGCCAAAAATGTGTAATAGTATGCGAACGTGGATAACACGCTAGATTCCGCAATATTAAAGAACCAGAATTAAAAAATCTTTAAACACTTAGCAAAGACTTGATGTTTCCTGACTTGGGACAGGTGCAACAATACGGCAGAGTTATGTATGTTTTGTGAAATCTTTACCCTACCCTTTCAATTCTGGCTTATGCAGAATGATCAAATACACAGCAAAACACACGGTAAATTTCAGTACAAAATTATGTTTAATTTAAATAGAGAACAAACGGATTTATTGTGAATGTGAAATTTTGGTTAGCAATTTTGCAATCAGTGAATAACTTACGTTTGTGGTTAGTTTTTCTACAAACAAATAAAGAAAGTAAAATATATGTCATACTGCTGATATAAATTTAACGAACATAAAAACATTACTGAAATCGTTAATCATGGCGACACCGCAATTAATTGTGAATAGAATACCAAATTACATTGTACATACTTATGGTATTGGGTACACACATTAATTTCATTTAATCTTTAACAGAATTTGCTGGACGGTTGTAATACAAAGCGAAACAGCATGAAATCAACGTTGTACCAAAGAAATGAATTCTCAACACTTGACTATGTTATATTTGTGGTAACCTTACTTATATCATTATGTATTGGGATATACAATGCTTTTAAATCTAGATATAAACAAAGTACCAAGGAGGTTTTGCTAGCAGGAGGAGAGATGGGAGTGATACCTGTGGCTTTTTCACTGTTTGCCAGTTTTATTTCATCTGTTTCCATGATAGGAATACCAGCTGAAGCATACATTTTTGATTCAATGGTTATGTGGGGCGCAGTGGCTGCACCAATATCCATATATCTGTCGGCTTACATTTATATTCCAATTTTCTATAATTTGAAGCTAACCAATGCATATGAGGTAAGACACAACGTATATCATTCTTTTTAAAAAGTATTTACCAGTTTATAATTTTGTTTTTCTAATTGACTACTTCTTTTCATTTATTGTTACTTATGCTTGTTATTTTCAAGGCAAACTTTATATGCACTTGCTTTCATGATTGATTTCTGCATTTTGTGCTGCAAAATATCAAATCTCACCCCGTCTTATGCAATGTTATTATTTTATGCTATAATCAAGCCAACATATTCATTTTCGAAATCAACTTGCCTACCTCCTACCCACCAAAGAAAAATTAAACGGTCATCCTCTTAACTTAGCGAGTCTGTATCAAATATATTTTAAATCTTTACGGAAATCAGTTGCTTTCAGAATCTTCTCACATCGTTATGTGATTTTTTTTGGTATGGAATTACTTTGTTACAATATTAGAATGGCAATAATCCATGTTGGAATATTGTAAAATTATAGCAGACACTTAAAAAATAATTTTTTCCACAATTTGTTTTTGTTTTGTTGAATTTTACTGTTTTTTTTAAATAACCAAGAACGTTTATAAAGTGGTTTACGGTGATATTATGTGATGAATATCTAAATGCTTATGTGTAAGTAATACAAACTACACTTAAGGCGACAGTAGTTTACTGATGTTTAAATGTCGTAAATCGATAAAAAAGAGTAGACTTGTCACAAAAAGGACAACTGCAGTCAAGTGATAAATGATGTTCCTAGTAAAGGTTATCTGTAAAATAATATGAACAAGTACAAAAAGGTTTGAATATACTTTACAGGTGCACGTTATAATTTAACAGGGCAATCCAGTCAACATAAGATCATTTAACTACATTTAACTACATGTACACCGCTAGACACAGCTTTGTTAATTAAGTTCATGTATTATCACTCATTGATAAGTGCGACAAAAGATCGTAATTCCTCATCCCTATATTTTTGGATTTAAAAAATACGCCCTATAAAAGCAATGCCTTTTTAAGTTCACAAAGATAAAGCTATTTATTGCTATTTTACGAAATTTTACTTAGATCATACTGACTGATAATTTCGTTTCTCGGAGGTGTCTAGTGATATGAAAAATTATCGCTAGAAACTGAGGAAGAACGTTTGTTGTCAACAACGTCTTCATATGAAAAATAGCGAAAAACCGATTATCATTGGTCACCTCAACTCGACTTGTTTTGTCATTTTTGCCATACGGGCTCAAGCCAGAAAATCAATCTCGTTGAGATGACTTACGATAATCTATAACTATCATATATTAAGCTAAAAACGGAGCACACAGATCAACCCGGGTTATTCATTTTTTTTTATTTAAATGGTTTATGTATTGTTCAGTCTTTAGTTTTTCTATGCTGTATTTTGTATACTTTTGTTTGGCTTTTGGTCTTTTTCATGACAATGACAAGTTATACAATAATTGTTGAATTCATTTAAGGAAGAATAAAGTACCTGTATACATAAAGAAAAACAGGAAGCGCTTCCATGCCGATTGTTTTTTTTATAACAAAAACAATGGAGGGAGATTTGCACAATAACCAATAACCTACATTAAAACAGTATTTACTTTGGGTCTTGATGAGAAATTATTGTTTTTTTTATTTTTTTTAGAATAAAAGAAGGTGAAAAATATCACCAGAATTGTACTTTCAATCCACCGATACTCGTAAATATATAAATTTTAGATCCCTCCATCCATCCCCTACAGAATGTTTATAGTGACTTAGTTTATAAAACAATGTTTACTATTTACCACTATTTTGACATTTTTACCTATGTTGTCTGTTTTTCTTTGTTGTTCACACACTGTTTTCAATATAATTAAATGTTATGCGACTTTCGTACAAGTGAGAGGTTAAGCTAGCTATTCACACAGGTTTAGTCTACCATTTTCTACATAAGAAAATGTCTGTCCAAAGTCATAAATATAACAGTTGTTATCCATTCGTTTGATGTGTTTGATGTGTTGAGCTTTTGATTTTGCCATTTTATAGAGGAATTTCCTTTTTGAATTTTCCTCGGCGTTCGTTATTTTCATGATCTTACTTTATATTATGTTTTTGTTTCCATCGGCTTTAACATTGGGTTATCGGGTTGATATGGTTGTGATAATGTAAACAGTCATAGAGTACAAGTATTGGGTGTCTATGTTGAATTTCTTCCATTTAAAATAACAACAGCTAAAAATGGTACTTGTTTAATATCCTAATTTGAAAAAAAACTTCATCAAATAAATATTCAGTTATTTAATTCAATCTGATTTTTTAACCCCCTCAATCATATTAAAAAGACCAACGATTGTTTTTTTCCCTAAAGATTCCTTCCCATTATTATGTAATTTGACAATATGAACGTTAACTGTACAAATGGCCCGAGGAAAATGATAGAGATGTTAACTTTTGACATTTGACCAACATATAATATAAAACGATGCCCAGGGCATATTCGTAAAACAGAAGTTGATCATACTTGTTGAAAAACTGCATTGCAATGAAAATAACAGATATTACGGAATAAATCACACAATCTTAATAAAATAAAACTTAGTCATACTAGAAATAAAAAAGGACAATTGATGATAAAATAAATATGCCATCTTTATTCTACATATTCCCTATCATTCAAATACTAAGTACTTTTAATTAAACAGTATTCATTTTTGTTTTAATCTGTCATTGAAAAGGACAAGAAGCGACTCGTCGACTGCTTTGTCTTTTGTTTAATTTATATTTGAATTCAAATTGGTTCCGTGGGAGAATGCGATCTTGGAATGCCTATCGTCACCGATAATAACTTCTCTTTAAAGACAAATATATTCAATTTGCGCCAACAGTTAATGCTACTGAATGTTAAATATTATTCGACTTTTTTTTTCATTATACCATTCATTACTTACATTAGATGTTTCGTTCAAAGTACCGTTTCGGGTTGCAGAAATGCCAGTAAATTCTGTATAGATAAAAGTCTTTTATCATTCATTAAACTTGGACTAGTTGTATATACATGTTCTGTAACTCCTATAAAGCCCAGTTCTGAAATATAAAAAGGTCAAAATTATAGATATATTTACTTAAGCTGTGATGAAAAGATTGAAGCTGTAAATTTTCTAATTTAAAATATTTTTGTACGTTTTAGCCACGAAGTTTAGAGATTGTACCCCTTTTGTTAGTGTTGTGCTTACAAAAACATTAGGAACTATTGCTGAATTTATTTTCTGATACATATAACCAACTGTCAACAGCAATAACTCTCTATTTCTATAGATTGATATTTCAAATTTACACGGGAAAATCTAAAAAAAAAATGAACAGGAAAACAGAAAGCTAAACGTTATATTTTGTAGATAATGGTGTTCCTATGTCTATACATAAAATGACACCATTTCAAACTGAATATAACAATAATCTTACGAATCTAAATATAACAAATCCTTTTTTTTTTTAATTCACCTGTGATTACATAAACGTCACATAACATACGTCACTGTTTGTGACGTTGAACCATTTATGAGAGGCGCAATTCATATTTCGTTTGTAGTGTCCTGTCTTTCTGCGGTTTACGTATTGTAATGTACTATTATATTATTTGTTTATTTATCTGTGCTGCGTTTGTTTATTGTATTCCTGTAACGTAGATCTATCATTATGTAATATTGTTAACATTGGCATATACGCGTGAGGTTTGGTTAGCCACAAAACTAGTTATAGCCCACTATTTGTTTTTTTCTAAAAGTTACCTATACCTAGTTAAGCATATGGTAGTTTTTATCTACAGTCCGTTTCTATGCATATTGGCTTTTGTTGTAGAAACAGTCTTTCTATTGTTTTCTTATACTTGACGTGTTTTTTTTTAAAAATAATTTGTTACCCGGATTTGGGTTTGCTTAATCGAAATAACGACTATTGAAAAGTGGTATGTATTAAGGCAACAGTAGTATACCTCTATTCAAAATGAATCGATTGAGAGAAAACAAATCCGGGTTACAGACTAAAACCAAGGGAAACACAACAACTATTAGAAAAAAAACCCGAAATAACAGAACACAGAAATACTGCAACCAACGACAACACATATACTACTTCTAGTATTACTTTTAGATATACACATTTGAATCCTTCATTTCTTTGTTACAGAATATTCATTTTTTATTCCGTCTTGAAAAAGTTACTAGTATTTAGTTTTTTGTTCCCACCAGGCCAGTCCAGTCCACTCATTTTCAAAATCCTCCAATTACTCCTTAGTCACTACGAAGCAAAGCATAGGTGATTATTTAATGCATGTTGTTGAGAGAAACTTGTCTCTGAAAAAATCACCATATCTACCCTTATAAAACAGAAGCTTTCATATTCAAATTTTAAAGAAATGACATTAGGTCACGCACTTTCATGTTTTTCGATTCTGCGGTTGTCTATCTTGTCTAAACTTGTAATTTCGTATAATATATTAAAACAATATATACAAAATGATGAATATGACATGCTTATTGCTGGTATCGGAACCGTTGTGACCAGGCCATTTATTTAGGTCAGGCATACATTATTTCGTCTTCTCTAATTAAAACGGAATGTTAATGTTAAAGAAAACAGAAATAAACGTGGCAGTTTGTAAATTATTCAAAATGCATTTACGAATCAGAATAAATCTGTTATAAGACATATATCGAAAAGAATTGAATGTTAGCCAATATAAGAAGGCGTACGGCCTTCAACAATGGAAAACACCCATACCGTATGGTCGCCTTTAAAGGACTCGACCTGAAATATATATGACAATACAATTGATAAAAGTAACGACCTGTATATTGTACAACAATTCCATTAACAAAAAAAGAAATATATAGACATCGACATCCAACAAGTGCTGAGATACAGGCTTCTGACTTGGGACAGGCACAAATGTGGCAGGGTAAAATATGTTTGTCAGTGTTTAACCCTCTCCTACTAGAAGTATGGAAAAAGTACATAATAACAATTTAATATAGATCTATGAATGAGAAATTGCACTTTTTTAATCGCTGTGTGTATGCATGAGATATTATAAGGTCTATAATGTCCTCAATGCTCTTTAACTTTGTACTTGTTTGGCTATAACTATATTGATCTGAGCATCACTGATAAGTCTTATGTAGACGAAACGCGCGTCTGAAGTATTATGTTATAATCCTAGTACCGTTGAAAACTGGCTATAATGAAAAAAGTATTCTCCCTTTTCAACCTTTATTTCAATCACAGCAAAACGTTAAGAAACAGATAAAGAGAGTATTAAAATGTATTTGGGCAATTTTCTCCTTACTCCAAAATCTGGGGAAAATTTTGTTAAATAGATAACAGCAGATGTGGAATGAGTGCAACGGACTTCGTAAATGTCATTTGGACCTGACCCACTTCTCTTATAACTATCATATTTGTTATTTATTTCCTTGTGATATGTCCAGAGGTTATTTACATGTGGTCTAAGTCATTTATCCATATGTATTAACATTGGCCATTCACTTTTATAAATGTCATTTCCACCTGAATCACTTCTCTCATAACTTGCAACGTTGGTGATTACCTGTTTCTAAATATGATCATGAGGTCATTATCTTATTTTCTGAATCTTGTCGGCTGTAATTTAAATGATATAAAAAAAATTCTAATAATTAATAAATGGTATCAATTAAAAACATTAGAACAATTATTTTTATGTGATAAATACCTTTACTAAGTCAAGGCTTTGCTCGTTTATTTTTACAAAAAGTTTTGTTTAGGAATTTTTCTAAGTACACTGCGAGTGTGTTAAGATCGCATGATTTGCCCATTGTCTGCATACAGAAATTGTTACAAAAATTAAATAAAATAGTGTGGACTGTAGAAATTTTAAATCGTAAGTCAGTAGATAGGGTTTCAGTAGAAAAACGCAGAAAGATGATAATGAACGTCTACACATGTTTTAATTTTGAACGCTTAAAAGTCTAAAAACTCTTGAAAAGCAATCCCAAAATGTTCAAAATTAAAAATGATTGCTAACTCTCGTAAATCCCAACAATAATGAAAAGTAAGTTACTCCATTGCATCTGATTTACACAAAGTCATAAGTACATGCTATCGTCCAGTATTTTAATTTATGTTTAATATGTTAGTAACTTTCTTTTTCAGTATCTGGAACTACGATTTAGCAAGAGTGTTAGAATATTAGTCACCATTTGTTTTTGTGTCTACATGGTAAGTTTCACCTTTGCATCATACTCGTTTGTATGTTTGGTTGAGCTCGCGGGATTTTCACCTCCAAAGTGATAGCGGAAGTTGCTGTTTTATAACCTACCACGACACATTACATACACTGTTCTGCTCTTAGTAAAAATTACGTGTGGTGTTAATGTGACATGTCTTCCCTTGTGATTTCAAAATCGCTCGTTAGATGAATGGAAATATTATATATAAAAGTTTAACTAATGCATTCATATTTGATAAATGATAAATCTCAAAAATATTTAATTGAGAAAGTAAACAACATTTAATTAAAGAAGTTATCAAAACACATTGACATCCAAGCTTAGATCGTATTTATAAACGCCATATTTGATAGTTTTTCTAACGCCAACCAGTAATTATATGTTTAGCTATACAGTGTTTTGCAAATTTAGTACCTATTTATCTACTTCTTGCTTTCTAGTTTTGCATAAAGTACCAGGATTTTTCACAAAAGTATCTTCTTAAATGGTTGGTATTTGATCATTTGAGCTGTATACCCTCAATTTGTCAATTATACAAAATATGAAGTCTTCATAAGAAAATTGACCTATAATCCAAAAGGTAAAAAAAGTATAGGCAAATCCGTGAAAAGAATCAGAGCTTTGCATGAGGGAGATACATTGATTAATTTATTATAATTTCTAACATATTGTTAAAGCAAATTTTTATAACACAAAACGCGTCCGTATGTTTCATGCTAGTACCGAAGTACTGGCTACTGATACACTCGGGACTAATTGATTGATTGATTGATTGTTGGTTGCTTTACGCCGCATTAGCATAGTCCACCAGCAGATGCATTAACCCAGTGGTAGTAATAACATTAAATTTAGGAAAGTCTACATGCGTATGGCCACGGACTGAAGGATAAACACATGACATTATGTCATTTTTTTAAATTTGTTTAATCAGAACCATTTCATTTAAAATAAATACTGCAAAGAACTTACCAATATAATTAATAAAATTATATCCAAGTTATTAAGTGTCCACTTGACTAATTTCTATATCGAGTGAAGCTTTTTAATCAAAGCTTTTCTAAAGGCGAATTCGACTATTTAAAAGTTCGAGGTGTCATCATACTTTTGTAGACCGTTATTGAACTATAAAATATCGTCCAGCTTTGTGTCGTTGAGTTTTTGTCTGTGACTTTCACTCGATTTTTGTACAAATTTATTATTAATTTGCATTTACACTCATGACGTTTCCAATGCATTTTATGAACAAATACAAAACGGCCAACACCACTTCACACTAATTTGACATGCCCTTTTCTCTAAAATAGAGAGGAGTTCCATAATGCATAAACTTTTTATGATCGACGCTACTTGATTTAAAACCGAATTCCTCAGAGCTACACACCCGGCCTTTCTTATAACCTCCTCTAAAGAGATTATATTTCGTTTAAAAGTGTTTTGGTCATAGTAAATCCATATGTTTTACTTCTTTAAATTGTCTTATTTTTTCAGATAATGTATATGGCAATCGTTTTATATGCTCCAGCTTTAGCATTTAATGCAGGTAACTATGTATTTCACTATATAATTAAGAAGATTTAATATTTTAACATACTACTGTACGTAGTTGACGACGTTAATTATATGAGACGTACATTTACTTCGAATAAATACTAAGTTAATGTAACATAATGGAATATTTATAGGCTTTTATTTGTTTCATTTTGATAACCATCAATTAATTGTGTGATTTAAATCATAATTGCGGATTGTTTTCATAGGATTACACTGTGAGACAGATGGATTTGGCTATTATCTTTAGATCCATTTTTTTTTATTATGTAGCACTGTTCATATACAACATTGACTTTCATATCTTCGTCTTTGAGCGTTCCAGGTAAAGATAAATCCAAAAAAGCTCTAAGGACACATGCAAAATTAAAATAATCAGTTACACCTCTTAAATTGAAACGTATATATATAAACTTGCGCATTCTGCCAATAAAATTATCATAGATGAAAAAAAGAGAAAAAAACTGAAGAATGTAAAAGAGGGACGAAAGATACAAAAGGGACAGTTTAACTCGTTAACGCACCACATCTAGCACGTAAAATGAAGGTTGAAAGGTATAGTATATATTAGTGCAGATGTGATTAATACATTGATCTTCTCGTATTATCTTCGTTTTATTATTTTCAACAGTTAAACATAATTCAACAGTTAAAACAACGTTTAATCTTACTGCGAAGTTTTGTTTTTGTTTTAATAATTCTATTCTGATGACAGTAACTGGACTTTCGCTGTGGGGAACTATATTGTCTGCTGGGATTGTTTGCATAATATATACATCCATTGTAAGTATAAATATACAAAAAGTAGTGTAACCCGTTAGAATTAAGAAGTGGATATACATTGATATTCAAAGTATTGAAACAGAGTAAATGTTACTCATATAATTGAAAAAAAAAGTTAGTCATATTATTAAAACAATGACTTAATGTTAATTAGTCATAGTTATGCCCCAAAAAAAAGAGTTGATGTCAGTCATAGTATTGGAACAAAGAGTAAATGTTAGTTAAAATCAATAATGTAGTAATTTTTACAAATTTCCTGTTTACAAACTTTGAGTATTTCGAAAAACTGAGGATTTTTTTTATCATAGATAAATAACCTAAGCCGTATTTTAGCACAACTTTTTGGGAATGTTGGATCCTCAATGTTCTTCAACCTTTAACTTGCTTAATAAAAATTTTGATATGAGCGTCACTGATGAGTCTTATGTAGACGAAACGCGCGTCTGGCGTACTAAGTTATTATCCTGGTACCTTTGATAACTATAAGTCATTGTAAATTACATGTTCCTTTTATTCAGCTAAGGTACATATACATAAATCAGAGAGCAATGCTGTATTTCAGTATCGCATGCAATATACAGTGATTTAAGACAATTTGTAAGGAAGTCTTTTGAGAAACTTCATAGGTACAGTTTACTCTGATGTTACATTGCATTTATAAGGAACAATATTTAAGTAGGAATAGTTTTTAGATTATTATACGGAGTTTACTTGAATAGATTATTTTATAAGTGCTAGTGCCAATTGTGTAGACGTATAATACATGAAAGAACTTGGTATTTTTTAAATATAAACCCCCGAAGGCAAATGTTTACCGAATGTACCTCGGTCTTCCTATTGTTTACAAATTACATTCATTTTGATTTCCTTGAATATTATTTCTAAATTAAATTCAGGCTGCCTCTTCTTCAACAATCAAGTAAAAAGTATAATAAAAACATTGAACTCAAAGGTAAATTAAATAAAGGTACGTCCACTTAAACTGACAAAATCAAACGGTAGAAAATATCAACAAACAGAACAAATAGAAAACAACTGTCATATTTCTGATTTGGTACAGGCGTTCCCAACGAAAATTATGAGTTAAACTGGTTTTATAGCTATCGAAACCAATAGTATGATAATTACGGGTTTTTGGTTATTCTGTGAATAAACACATAGACTAAAAATATATGTTAGAAAAAAGTATAATGTACACTGAAATCGGTAGAATTTTAAAACAACTTAACGTTTGTTAACAACACATTTGCTGCTTCCAGTCTACGGGGTTTTGATGCGTTAATTGAAATTTGTTTTACATGTCTCTTTCCTTTTCTGAATTATAAAAAAATAGATCATACAACTAAAAACATACAACTTGTGTAACATTGTAATAAGCATATGGCTTTGCGCATTCTTGACGGCCGTGTGGTGACCTATAGTTGTTAAAATCTGTGTCATTTGGTCACTTATAAGAATTAGTCTCATTGGAAATCAAACCACACCTTCTTTTTTGACACAAGAACAGATAAAGAAACAGGTTTCAGATTAAAACAAACAATTTCCGAATTAAATAAAACTATGAATTTCACGTCTTTTTAGGGAGGTATGAAAGCAGTTTTATGGACCGACAGTTTTCAAGCTGTGCTCATGCTAACAGGTATCGTGGTAACCCTTATTTTGGGTTCAGTGAAAGTTGGTGGGATGTCAGCAGTTTGGAAAATTGCAGATGAATATAGAAGAATAAATTTTACTGAGTAAATAAGTTATTAAAATATACAAAATATTAACGAAGTTGTAGGCATATTCGTAACGTGTTAACAATTGTGGGTAGAATATATTCAATGAACTCCTACTCCCTCTTAGAATTGTATCTCTTCAAAACCTATGCTACAAACGTTGTTTGGAGTATATGGTGTAATACTATCAGCATGATAACTAAAAATATTCCAAAGTTTAAATCTGGCATGTTTGTCTCTGTTTAAACACCTGGAACGTAAGTTTGACTGTCCCTTTGGTATCTTTCGTCTCTCTTTTGTCTATGATTTGATGAAACGTTCAGATAAGGGCTAATAATAAATAAAAAATTGTCTTTATATAATACATAACATTGTGTTAGCAAGACATAACTTCGCAAAGCTAATATTTGAACACATTTATTTGGTTCCGCACAAAAAAGTATTTTAAGGACTATATTACCGATACAATGAAATTCATGATCGAAAATACACTTTTGCCAAAATGAAGGAATATACTTTAATTCTAACATGACGTCCTTCAAACGCTTTGAGTGCACACCCGTGGTAAAATATGAATATATTGCATTGGCTGTTCCGATCGTACTCCCACGTCATATTTTTTTTTATGAATGAAGTACCCGACGTCATAGAATGATGACGTTATAATTTAAGCATTTTACGGGAAAATACACGCTTCTGATACCGAAAATCATCACAACAAGGAAACGTCAACAAACGATGCTAAAATGTGGTATAAGCCCATTTTTTTATACATAGAAGACATATAAATTAATTATCATTAAAATAAATTCATCCAAATCTATCTAAATAAGTTTTGTGAATAGTTTTAGCATGACACTATTTCTGTTTGCTCCGTTCTTTTACGCCAATCTAAAAGTGCGTTAATTTATGAGAACGGCAAATAATGGCCTCCACATAGAGCGCTTCGATCCAAAACAGTTGCCGTATTTGTCCTATTAGAATCGAAATAATTCATGGGGGCTTGAATATATCTAGATTTTACCACGGGTTGTCCCTTTATGCCGACATTTTACCCCTCGCTATCGCTCAGGGTAAAATATTTGTCATAAAGGGCCAACCCGTGGTAAAATAACGATATATTCAAGCCCCCGTGAATTATTTCCTAAATATAATAACCAGTGACAAATATGGCTTACATGAATTATCATTGATATGCTTATATTTAAAAATTAACTGTTTAAAAACATATGAATTTTTGAAATACTAAGGCTTTCTAGCTCAGGCATACATTACCTTAGCTGGATTTGGGAAAATTTATAGGAATTTGGGTCCTCAATGCTTTTTAACTTTGTACTTTATTTGGCCTTTTTAACTTTTTTGGATTCGAGCGTCACTGATGAGTCTTTTGTAGACGAAACGCGCGTCTGGCGTAAATGCAAAATTTAGTCCTGGTCTCTATGATGAGTTTATTTACATATTCACAACAATTGCGTGTTCATGCAATAGGAGTTTACACTACTTTGATTGAGAATGTGATAAGAATATACTCTTATGTGTTATAATGAGATCAGAATATATTTAATATTGAAAAGGGACATAACTCCAAGGAAAAGTCAAAATGTTACGTCCAATAACACATTGAAAACACTTCAAACGAAGGATTACATACGGTCATATTTATTACTTGCTCTGCCTTACTTTTGAAATGCTAGCAAACAAGATAAATGACAATAATATATAGTTCAGAGCTCACGACCAATAAAACTGTAGCTTAGCTACGCTCTTTAAAGCATACCTAAAATTTTTCAAAGATACAAAGGTTTTTCTTTGGTATGCCAGACGTATTATACATCAGTCGCGCTTGAACAGATGCCTACTAAAATATAAAACCCCAAAAGATGTCAATATGACTAATATAAACAGTAAATAAAAGGCTTGATCGTAGCAGTTAAATTTAATGTAAACACAGAAGTGCTGATAACGTGGTTGAAAATGCTCTCGGAGACGAAATTGGAAGGTTGGCCCAGGGATATCAATAGTATCAAGATTATAATTTGATAGCTTATTAAAATGTCGTAGATCTGTTATAACTAATAAAATAAGAGATTTAATTTGCGTGAGTGCTAGTAAAAATCAAGCACAGAAAATGTCATTCAAACAATATTCTTGTCATCATACCAGTGCCGACATACTGGCTACTGTGACTATCAGTACACTTGCAGATATATTGGACGTATTAGAGTATAATAATTCACTATACCAATTTATATGGAGCAAATGCTCATTTCCCCAATAATAGCAGAGGCATGAACCAAATGATACTGATGAAACAAATAATAATAGTTATCAAAAGTACCAGGATTATAATTTCATACGCCAGACGCGCGTTTCGTCTACATAAGACTCATCAGTGACGCTCAGATCAAAATAGTGAAAAAGCCAAAACATATACAAAGTTGAAGAGCATAGAGGACCAAAAATTCCAAAAAGTTGTGCCAAATACGGCTAAGGTAATCTACTCCTGGGGTAAGAAAATCCTTAGTTTTTCGAAAAGTTCAAAGTTTTGTAAACAGAAAATTTATAAAAATGACCATATAATTGATATTCATGTCAACACTCGTTGGTGTTTATGCTTAGATAAAGAAACGTCTTATGTTATTTTATTAAATATTGGTGTAGGAAGTAAAGCCAGATCACACAAGTCAAAACTACAAAGTAATACATGAAGCGATGAAATCAGATTTTTTAAATTTACAATTCTGTTTAATTTGATGCAATACCCGATGCCAACTGGGAACAAATTATCCATCAAAATGCAATTTAATATTTTTAAAATATGCAGTTTTAGCTTCAGTATGTCAACACGGTATACTGTATGGGGTGCTGTTATTGGTCAAACATTTATGTGGACTATTCTGTTCGGAACCAATCAGGCAATGGTACAAAGAACGCTGACATGTCCTACACTTAAAAACTCCCAAAGGTAAGGTAACTTTTATGTAACGGTGAATGTATGGTACGAAGATGTAAAGCACAGTCAATTTCTGGATTTTAAGACGCCATCTTTATATTGTATTTACAAAATAACTTATTCTAATCAAACTAATATACACCTCCGTTTGGTAATTTATTTCGATTATTAAACTTATATGTAATGATGCCACGTATTAATTAATGAAACATGAAATTATCAAATTGGAACGAAAGTCCATTAATCTCTGTCGGTCAGATGGACAAATATGAAAATACGTAAAATATGTTCAAAATTGAGTAACACAGCCCTTGATCTCTTCACGGATACACCTGTTGTATGGCTGTGGGGAATGTATAAATACAAAGTTGACTCCTGTTTTGATAGGTACTTTGAATCCAATGTTTCGTGTAGTTGACCACGCTCTTTCTTTCCACGTTATATAAATAACTCGAGTCGTAACTCTGTGAAGGGTCGCTTGTTAAATTGGCAGCATGTTAGATTGTAAACATTCTGACCCTATCTAAGATGCAACATTTGCCACTGTCAGTCCAAATGTCCCATCATTCACCCCAGATTAATTTTTCCTGTGTTCTTATATATCCATGAAATATTTGACTTTAATCACAAGCAACCAGTATTCAATCATCAAGAAATGTTAACGTTGATAACTGAACAATAGTAGAAGGTCATATGAACCTATGAATTATTCTTTATTCCAATTGTAGGTGTCCTATAATTACTGTAGCTGAACAAAATCTTGAAATGAAAAGCCTATGCAGTATTTTATGCAGGCGTGGGACTATAAATACAAGTCATTTGTTATCCATTTCTTCCAACTTTTAGAATACAACACATTCTATAATATAACGTCATAAACATAAAACCAATTCTGACTCTGTTTCGGAAAACGATAAATTTATTTTATGCAATATTCGGTATTATTATCCTATGATGCGTACTACTAAGCTGGTGATCTAGCATGGGAATAGAAGTTCATCAAGTGTGGTATCTAACAGTAGACGTGTTTACCTCGGTTTTACCTGTAACCAATATTTATTTTCTCTCAAGGGATTTATGACTCTTGATGAGCGGCGTACTACTGTTGTCGTTATTAATCTAGTGCTAGAAATTAGAAATAACAAATATGATGCGTTTCAGTATCACCATACTAAGACTGTGCCTGAACTCAACCAGTTTAATTTGTGTGTTGCCCATATATTCACCATTTTCTAAATTTGAAAATGCCTGTACCAAGTCAGGAATATGACAGTTTTTGTCCATTCGTTTTTTATGTGATTGTGATGTTTTTTATTTAATTTTGCCCACAGGCGCTTGGGTCTATGATATAGATTTTTTTTTTTATTATTAAAATATTCAATTTTCTATATTTATAATACATATGTATCACTTCTGTGCATGTCTCACCTAGTTTTGATTGATTTAAACGACCCAGAGAAAATACCAAAATTTACTATCCATACTAAGAAACAACTAGAGGCTCTAAAGAGCCTGTGTCGCTCACCTTGGTCTATGTGCATATTAAACAAAGGACACAATAAAAATCAACGGTACCAATTTTGTTGCACCAGATGCGCATTTCGACAAAACATGTCTCTTCAGTGATGCTCGTGGCCAAAATATTTGAAATCCAAAGCTTATATAAAAGATGGAAGAGCTATAATCCTAAAGGTCCAAAAAGTATAGTCAAATTCGTGAAAGGAATCAGAGCTTTGCATGAGGGAGATACATTCCTTAATTTATAATAATTTCTAATATTTTTACACAAATGGATTCATGACAAAATTGTATTTTGGTGATGGTGATGTGTTTGAAGTTCTTACTTTACTGAACGTTCTTGCTTCTTACAATTATATCTATAATGAACCTTGCCCATTAGTAACAGAGAAAAATATTTGGTAAAAATTTACATAAATTTACCGAATTAATGAAAATTGTTAAAAATTGACTATAAAGGGCAATAACTCCTTAAGGGGTCAATTGACCATTTAGGTCATATTGACTTATTTGTAGATCTTACTTTGCTGAACATTATTGCTGTTTACAGTTTATCTCTATCTATAATAGTATTCAAGATAATAACCAAAAACGGCAAAATTTCTTTAAAAATTACCAATTGGAGGGCAGCAAGCCAACAACCGATTGTCCAATTCATCTGAAAATTTCAGGGCAGATAGATATTGACCTGATAAACATTTTTCTCCCTGTCAAATTTCCTCAAAATGCTTTGGTTTTTGAGTTATAAGCCAAAAACTGCATTTTACCCCTATGTTCTATTTTTAGCCGTGGCGGCCATCTTGGTTGGTTGACCGGGTCACGCCAAACATTTTTTAAACTAGATACCCCAAAGATGATTGTGGCCAAGTTTGGATTAATTTGGCTCAGTAGTTTCAGAGGAGAAGATTTTTGTAAACAATTACTTAGATTTATGAAAAATGGTTAAAAATTGACTATAAAGGGCAATAACTCCTAAAGGGGTTAACTGACCATTTCGGTCATGTTGACTTATTTGTAAATCTAACTTTGCTGAACATTATTACTGTTTACAGTTTATCTCTATCTATAATAATATTCAAGATAATAACCAAAAACAGCAAAATTTCCTCAAAATTACCAATTCAGGGGCAGCAACCCAACAACAGGTTAACCGATTCATCTGAAAATTTCAGGGCAGATAGATCTTGACCTGATAAACATTTTTAACCCATGTCAGATTTCCTTTAAATGCTTTGGTTTTTGAGTTATAAGCCAAAAACTGCATTTTACCCCTATGTTCTATTTTTAGCCGTGGCGGCCATGTTGGTTGGATGACCGGGTCACGCCACACATTTTTTAAACTAGATACCCCAATGATGATTGTGGCCAAGTTTGGTTTGATTTGGCCCAGTAGTTTCAGAGGAGAAGATTTTTGTAAAAGCTAACGCCGGACGCCAAGTGATGAGAAAAGCTTTGGGCCAGGTGAGCTAAAAAGGCAACTAACTCGACGCCATTTTTCTGCTATCTATAAATAAATAGATTGACCTACCTGGATTCCCCAACGATTTCTCTGGGAAAACGTGCCTTCCTTGTCGTCAGATCGCACACATCGTTGATATTTATCAAATTGGTATTGTTCGTAACATTTTTAGTCCATCTCTTGCATATAATAAAAAGATTTTAACTATTTTGACTAATTTCAAATTTACGTGCCCGGAAGTTGATTTTTTTTCCCGAACTTTTGTTAAAGGGAAATAATATTTTCCCGGGCTTTTTCGGAACATCTCTCCAAGTACGTAGGAAAATAACAAAGTGATATTATAAAAAAAAAAATCTATATCATAGACCCAAGCGCCTGTGATTTTGCCATGTGATTACGGACTTTCCGAATTGATTTTCCTCTAAGTTCAGTATTTTTGTGATTTTACTTTTTACTAAATAAGATAATGTTTTATAAGAATTTGACTTATTTAGACTGCTAAGACTTTGCAATCAATATTTATAACAGGGCTTTGTGGATAAGTGTACCTGGACTAATGATGATACTTATAGTTGGAGGATTGAATGGTCTGGTAGTGTTTGCTTACTATCATACCTGTGACCCTCTTTCATCAGGAGCTATTAAAGCTGGTGACCAGGTTAGCTACTATAGTATTATATAAGCCTACTAAAAAAACCAATTTACTTTCACATGTTTGAAGCATTAGATTCTATCACCTTAGAAAAAAATTGTGTATTAACTATAATCCACTTTTAAGTGATCTCACATAAAGTTACATTATGGTAATCACTATATGGTTAATATTTGAAAAAATGATTTTTTTTTTAAAGAATGGAGAAAAGTGCAAGATTATTAGTTGGTTTTTCAAGAAAATCATTATGCATTTATATATGTATCAGATATCAGAATAAAATCAACGGTACCAATTTTGTTGCACCAGATGCGCATTTCGACAATACATGTCTCTTCAGTGATGCTCGTGGCCAAAATATTTGAAAACCAAAGTTTATATAAAAGATGAAGAGCTATAATCCAAAAGGTCCAAAAAGTATAGCCAAATTCGTAAAAGGAATCAGAGCTTTGCATGAGGGAGATACATTCCTTAATTTATAATAATTCCTAATATTTTGTAACAGCAAATTTCAATAACACAAAAAATCCGTATTTTCATGCCAGTACCGAAGTACTGGCTACTGGGCTGGTGATACCCTCGGGGACTATTAGTCCACCTGCAGAGGCATCGACCCAGTGGTAGTAATAAAATCAACGGTACCAATTTTGTTGCACCAGATGCGCATTTCGACAATACATACAAATCTCAATCATTCCCATTCCAAAAAACCTGAATTTAACGTAGTTACAGTTAACGAAAATTTAATCAAAATGATAAAAATTTAACTAGCAATTAAATTGTGTAGTATGTTGATATTTGTTTTGTATAATTTTAGTTATTACCATTGTTTGTAATGGACATAATGGGAATTTATCCTGGAGTATCTGGTATTTTTATTGCTGCTGTCTTCAGTGGTGCACTAAGGTACGTTTCTACTAGTGAGATTAAGAATATGCTGCAATTGTTAATAATAATAGTAAACTAAGTGTAGGATTGAACTAAAATTCGCCAAATCTATCGTCTGATAATGCGTTTCCCTCGCTTTTAGTTTGTTACCCCGATTTTGTTTTTTGTCCATGGATTTATGAGTTTGAACAGCGGTATACTACTGTTGCCTTTATTTATAAATATAAACAATATCAACTTATTAATCGAACGAATCTGCATCAAAACAAGCATTAAATAGGAACATTTTAGATAAAAGTCGCGATGCTAGAGAAACTAAACATTTTTAGCTGCGTTTGACAAAGTCCCGAAACCAGCCACGCATTTGAATAACCATGCAATTGCTTTAATTCGAGCGCCACTGACGAGTGTAATGCTGACATAATGCGCGTTTGGCGTCATAATCATAAGCCTGGTATCGTTGATATTTTTTTATATTATAAAAAGAACCGTTTGAAATGCTTGTAGTCTTTATATAAAATTGAACGAAGTCGTTACTACAAATATAGAAATCAAATTCTAGCTTTAATACGCTCAAATTTTAAAATACATTAACTCAGCATTTTCATTAAAAAAAATAATAGATTTATATTGAATGATATTTTGTGTCAAGTAATATTCTTTTGCAATGTGTATAATAAAATAATATAACATTTCTAATTTCAGCACTGTGTCGTCTGGTCTGAATGCAATGTCTGCTGCACTTCTACAGGATATCATTAAGCCATTTGTATCATCAACTCTAACAGACAAAAGAGCAGCAATTATTTCAAAATTCATAGGTGATTAAATACAAAACCAGGCTTGACATCTACCTTTAATTGAAAGTAGAATGAATGATCAGCCATGTGCATACAACTGGCCTTTGTAAAGTTTTCTCAACCTATCAAACAATATCCTTCAGGTGTTCATGACATTCAAATGTCAAATATAACATTATATTTGAACTTGTCTTGCATCATCTATAAGGTGTACTATGCATGACAATAGAAATACATGTAATTTTTTCTTTCAAAATTTTATTCTGTGTACTTTTAATGTTTACATAAATGCTTCGATATTTGTAAGCTTACATTTCACACACTCATTATCATACAGTTTACTGAACATTGATTTGAAGCAACATAACATCAGTCGTACTACTTACTTTCTTATCCCAGGCACATATTACATATGTACCCAGGCCGTCCTTGATAAAACCTTTTCGTATTTTAGGTCCTCAATGCGCTTCAACTTTATACTTGTTTGGCTTTCTAATTATTTTGATCTGAGTGTCACTGATGAGTCTTATGTAGACGAAACACGCGTCTGGCGTTTTGAATTAAAGCCTTGTACCTCTGATAACTGTTATTGGATCAAAATACGGGAATGCTTATTACAAGTCAGTGTCTACAATGTAATATGGCCACTCTTTGTAGCTAACGCTATTCTGCATTTCCTTGTAATGGATCATATCGAGTTCCGTTTTTACCGTATTAAAAAAAATGGTAATCTAAAATGCGCTAAGTTGAAATGGTTCAATGACTGAGACAGAAGTTGGCGTTTGAACACACGTCTGATACGTTTGTCCAAAATATTCAATCAAAGCCGACGACTTAAAGGTTGTTGTCAATACATTACTGTTGTTTAGGAAATTGAGTGTTTCCCTGGTTGAATAGATCCCAAGAATCACCCTGTCTGTCGGTAAAAAAAGAGACTGAAATGAGGCTGCACCATATCAATTTCAATGTAGAGCTGAAAATATGTATGTTGACATTTGTGTTTGTTGCATTTCTGTGTTCCTGTATTTTCCTTTTATAGTTGATGTGTTTCCCTCAGTTTAAGTGTGTAACCCAGATTTGTTTTCTCTCAATCGATCAATGACTATGGAACTACTTTGAACTACTATTGTAATTTCTTTGACACGCTCTATGTTTGTTTAAGGATGTCATAGTCTACATCTAATATCGCATAACCTTTCTACCAACTGTACGCAAACGGAGGAAAAGGGATTATTTTGATGAATATTAACGTGGGTTTGTCCATCACATCTTCGTAGTGGAACATGTAACTGGTCGCCTAACGATTAAACGCGTACTGGTAACGTTCACACTTTTAATTAAATTATTTACATTATTCACGTTTTTGCTGGTGTATCCATATCGACGTATCGTATAACACGTATATAATGGAAAAGGTAAATTCAGTCAAGTTCGTCCCGACGAAGATATTTTATGATGCATTTAATTATAATTTAGTTTTGATTGAAGTCTGGGCTCACTAACACTTTTATACAAACCTTGTCGATACGTATACGTCGATCCGATCATACGTGAATAATGCAAATGCTCTGGTAAGTGGAAGAATTTAGGAACACTATGAAATTTGTAGGATTGTATGTACGATCGATGTAAAAAAATAAATTGGAAAAACAGAAAGCACGTAAACATAAAAAGTAAAAACACAAAAATACTGAACTCCGAGGAAAATTCAAAAAGGAAAGTCCAAAATCAAAAGGCAAAAATCAAACGTCCAAACACATCAAACGAATTGATAACAACTGTCATATTCCTGACCTAGTACATGCCAGTAGTATTTATTGTGCAAAAATTAATTTCATTCAACTATAACATTTTTTCTTGTACACTGTTCCGCACATTTAATTAATTTTGATACATGAAGTGTATTCATTTAACATGTTTAATGGAAACAATATATAATGAAAAGTAATTCCTTTTATATTTTTTAAAGACATATCTTATACATTTCAGTACTGGTTCTTGGAATTGTATGTTTGTTCTTTGTATACGTAGCATCAGCTATGGGAGGCGTTGTCAAGGTAATGGTTATTGAAAAGGATTCTGAATTCTAATTCTACACAAATGAACAGATTATGTTACTGAACAGAAATCTTAGACATTTACTGCAGAAAAACCTTTAAAATTAAGTGGAACATTTGATTTTGACTTTTGTACCATAAAAAGTAAAATCACAAAAATACTAAACTCCGAGGAAAATTCAAAACGGACAGTCCCTAATCAAATTGTTAAATCAAATGATCAAACGAATGAACAACAACTGTCATATTCCTGACTTGGTACAAGCATTTTCAAATTCAGAAAATGGTGGATTGAACCTGGTTTTGTACTATGTTAATATAGACATGTAAGATTTATGAATACGTTTATTCAATGCTGAAAAGAAGAAAACTTCAACAAAGGAGCGGTATAATTTAATGTTTTTTATCAGTGTCAGAGTAGAAAGTTGACGAACCAGGGGTATGTCAAAGAACGTCTCGTCCTTTATCTAAAACAGTTCATCGGAAGGTAGCAAGATCTTGTTGATAAATATTCCGTATCAACTTCACATACATGATGGTCTTGATGTATAGAATCTGCGAACTGATATTGTTTTTCATCTTCACAACGTGTTTTATTGTTCTTTTGTTTGTATTTGTTCTATTAATAATATCACTTTTTTCTGTTGGATTGTTTTATGTTATATTTGACGTGGCTCGGTACTTATACATCCCGTCAATGTGTTTGTATTGTTTTTAATTTTTTGGTGGTGTGTTTTGTATATGCAAATTTTTGTGTTTCTTTGGTTCTTATGACGTGACTCTGTACTTTATAAGATCATGTCAGTATGATATTGTTCTATTTCATGTCATTATGATATATTTCCATTATGAATCACAAAATGCGTTGAACCATACACGTCAAAATCATTAATCGCGTAGTGGAATTAGCTATTTATGGATTCTTATAAATTTTATATATAACTTTTGGACTATTTTAAATCATGGTCTATTTCTGAAATTTATTCTTACATACTTTTGATTTTTTAACCCTTTATGCTAACATTGCCTATGTGAAATTTTTAAATTGTTTGTATGTACATTGAACGACAAATACATGTGACGTATAAACATGAAAATGTTCTGACGTCAGACACGCAAATCAATGAATTTGTGTGTAAATAGATGTTTTTGTGTTCTATTAATAAATTGTTTCTTTTAAAGTTGTAACACAATGATGACTGCTACTCCCATATTTTGACTATTTTATTTATTGTGTCTTTTTAGTTAAAGCATCATTGTAAATACAACGGAATTTGATGAGACTGGCATCAAAGTGAGAGGGTTTATAGCGCTATATTAGAACGAGGTTTAATCCACCATTTTCTACATTTGAAAATGCCTGTACCAAGTCAGGAATATGACAGTTCTTGTCCATTCTTTTTTGATGCGTTTTGTATTTTAATTTTGCCATGTCGTTATGGACTTTCAAAATTGATTTTCCTCTAAGTTAAGTATTTTTGTGATTTTACTTTTTATTAATATTTTATGTTTTATTCATATATATTTATAAACTCGAGTGGAAAAATGTGTATTGTCTATCAGGCTGGAAATCTTGTGTTGCGACCCACTAGAACTTAAATTACCTTAAAATATACATAGGTGATTAATTGATATTCTCATTTCAAAGTAGAAGGATACCATAGGTGTGCACTACTTTCGTCATTCCCGCTAAACGATTTTCCATACGTTTTTTGCCATGCTTGAAGATTTTAATTTGATATTTTGGATATGGTTTAACAATGACATGTTATATATGAAGCAAGACTTTTGTTCGGTTTGGATGATTTTTTGTGCAGTGTTTATATGGTCCTCGAAAATAAAATATTAACATAAATAATCAGTTTTTTACTCTTTTTTTTTTAACTCTCGAAAGATATTGATTTGATATTTGTTATACAGTTTCATAACGTTAGCATTTTGTTCTTGTACAATACATGTTTACCCGGTAGGGCACTATGTTTTGCCATGCAATACTCTCAGAATACTTGATGTTGTCTGCTTTATGGTCGGGTCGTTGTCGCTTTGACACATTCCCCATTTTCTTTCTCAATTTTATTTTTATTCGTGTGATGCGAATTTTCGTTTCTTTTGTTTGTTAATCCTGATTTGTAAGGTGCTAGGCAGTTAAAATTGGCCATACCGTGTCAACAAAAAATCAAAATCTAATTTCCACGAAAAAAAATATGTATCCACAGTAAAAATCAAGTATTGATTTATTACTAAGGAGAAAGTTGGTAGTAAATGTATTTTTTGTCTTTATTAGATTTAAATATGATCGTCGGAGACCGTTCCTGTTTGTGTGAATTTAATGTTAAATTACCGACCTTGCGATACTATTACGCATTTAAATGTATACTTTCAGGCTGCTGTATCCATGTTTGGAATTTTGGGATCGCCTATTTGTGGTGTGATAACTTTAGGAATGATTTTCCCATGGTCTAATACTAAGGTATTTCACGATTTGGTATCGTATAATATACATTTTAAGAGTTATCAAAACCAACCAACAGCAAAATAACAAATTTGTATTACAAGTTTTTAAACACCTTTGTGTTGTAAATTGGATTTGATACACTAACGTCGGTATATAGATATAGGAAAATGTGGTGTGAGTGCCAATGAGACAACTCTCCATCCAAATAACAATTTAAAAAGTAAACCATTATAGGTAAAAGTACGGCCTTCAACACGGAGCCTTGGCTCACACCGAACAACAAGCTATAAAGGGCCCCAAAATTACTAGTATAAAACCATTCAAACGGGAAAACCAACATTCTAATCTATATAAACAAAACGAGAAACACGTATATATTACATAAACAAACGACAACTACTGTATATCAGATTTCTGACTTAGGACAGATGCAAACATTTGCAGCGGGATTAAACGTTTTAATGGATCCAAACCTTCTCTGTTTGCATTTCAGTATGGCCAGAATATATTATAAAAAACCAAGAATATCTGGCGTTTTATTGAAAACGCTTGTTACAGTGGTTCCATCAGACCAAATAACGTATTTAAAAAAGAAAAAAACCCCAACTGACGAAAATGACTAAGGATATGGTCACCATATATTCTTCCGCCAGGCACTTGACCTGTTTAAAAAGCGGGTGTATGCTAGGTTGTCCTAGGTGTACAACTATGGATTTACATCTTATCAGAATGAGGACGTCAAATATGATTGCTATTGTAAACGTAATGCGACACTATCTGCACTGCACGTTTAGAACACTTGCACCAACTCTAGGGGGTTTCGTAGATGGCTAATGGCAAGACAACATTTTTGTCCTTATCCAATATACCGCCATTTTCAAGTGGCAGTCAATATTTACCCGTCTTTCTGACCAAACGGCGTTTTTACTACCTATTTAATTGTATTTATTGTTCAGCAATTGTCGTCCTTGAGAAACATGAAATATTTGCCACTGAATGGTAAGCAACCAACAATCAATCAATCATATAACGTTAAGTTTAAGTATGTCGACGCGTTTCGGCTACAAAAGATTCAGTGGTGAATGATTCAATTCTTGAAAAAAGACATATCAAGTACTACAGCATTGAAAATAAAAAAAAAATGAATACGTTTGTGCTATATAAGTTAAGTATCACCTGTCCAGTAACACGAGTGATATCAGTTGTTCTGTGATAAAGAGTATCATCAATTATATGGTCATTTTTATAAATTTTCTGTTTTCAAAACTTTGAATTTTTCGAAAAAACTAAGGATTTTCTTACCCCAGGAGTAGATTACCTTAGCCATATTTGGCACAACTTTTTGGAATTTTGGATCCTCAATGCTCTTCAACTTTGTATTTATTTGGCTTTTTAACTATTTTGATCTGAGCGTCACTGATGAGTCTTATGTAGACGAAACGCGCGTCTGGCGTAAAAAAATATAATCCTGGTACTTTTGATAACTATTGATTTGGATATGACATTCATTTTATTGCCAAGTGACAAAAGTGATATCAAAATTCCTTTAGGTTTTTTTTATTTCTTTAATCAAAATGAATTGCAGATATTTTAGTTATTTTTCAGGGAGCTTTTGTTGGAACTATTGTAAGCATTGCTATGATGCTTTGGATTGGACTTGGCTCATTTTTATATAAAAAATATCCAATATCTCCTCTGTCTACTGAAGGATGCATGAATTACACATCTGATTTTGGCAATTACTCAAGCACAATGTACAACTTCACAGTATCGGTAGATACACTATACAATTCTACAGCAGCGGTAGAGCCGACAAACAACAGGTTTGAGGTTTGGACTGTTTAAAGAAATACGAGATTTCATAGGACCTTTTGATTTGATATTAATGCTTAATGTTTATAGAACAATGTCATGCACACATCCCGATAAATTTCCCTCTGATTGACATGCATATCTGCAATCAAAATCATCAATCACTGACTACTTTGTTAATATTTTCTGTTTGATAAAAAGCATATGTAACGATAAAAGGCTAAAAATAATTAGCGCAAAAGTACTTTTAAGGACCAATAAAAAAACTAAGAGATATTGATGAAATATCTAATGATGCTTAGTAAATGAAAAACATATTTATTTTTTTCTTTTCAGTGATGCAATTTTTCCACTGTACGACCTGTCATTTGTTTGGTATAATGTTCTAGGACCAGGAATAGTCATAGTGGTGGGGCTAATTGTCAGTTTCATGACAGGTATGTTAATAAATATGTAAGCGTTATTTTAAATGTCGGAGGGCAGAGCACTCACATCAAATGTCAACATACCCTTTCAAAAGTTTCGTGTTACGACATGTCGCCTTTTACAATTTAGTAAAACAATTTGTTGTGATATCTTATAAAGTTTTAAAAAAGATGAGAAAATATGCCAAATTCAAAAATGACCTTGACATTCACCATATTTTATTGATTTTTGACCAATGAAATGAAATCAAAAGACATTGGGTCTCTATTAATTATGGTTTAATAGTTACAAATGCATTTATTATACTTCACGTTAAAATGCTATTTTGATTGGTTAATACGAGGGTGTAAATTTACTCAATGATATGGCTGAGAGGGTTAAATTTTTTTGAATGTTACCCTCTCGTCCAGCCCAATCAATAATCGATAATTTAAAGGACAATGAATTGTCTTCGCCGCGGTTTACAATATTTTCTCGGGGTACCAATCTGCTCTATCAACCTCTCAGCTTTGTGTTATTTATATGATGACTTATATCAAATGCATAAGGGTTTATTTTGAAGTCTACGGATCACTCCCGTCAAATTATATGGTGATTAAAAGAGCAATTTCGGAAAATAAAATAGTCATACTCTTTTACGATGGCGAAGGAATAGTTAGACACAAGAAATCCTATGTTTTGGAAGATACTTCTAGTTAAGTAAAAAGTAAAATCACAAAAATACTGTACTCCTGAGGAAACTTCAAAATTGAAAGTCCCTGATCAAATGGCAAAATCAAAAGCTTAAACATATCAAACTAATGCATAACAACTGTCATAATCCTGACTTCGTACAGGCATTTTCTTACGTAGGAAATGATGAATTGAATCTGGTTTTATAGCTAGCTAAGCCTCCCACAGTCGCGTCGAATTCTAATGTTTTGTCAACGATGCGTTAACAGAACAAACAGACATAAGTAAAAACGTAAAAAAATAAGGTACACTGGTCAACAGTGGGTTATAATCTCATTCGCTGCTAAAATACATGTTACAAAGAAGCTCAAAATGTTTACTGATTACAGGATTATGTATGTTCTGACGTCAATAAATGATATGACCTGTTTGTAGAAAGTGTTTCGGATGCAGGATAAGATAGTTCTTGAATGATCGACAAATTCGTCCATAAAGTATCATATATAGTGAGCATGTACATGATTTTATTGAAGTGACAGGTTATAGATTTTAAAATATATAAACTTATTTTCATTATCACAGGTTATACAGACCCAAAGTCTGTTGATCCACGATTCATTTGTCCAATATTTGATGTTCTATGTCCATATCTACCCGAAAAGATACTTAAACCTCTACGATTTGGAATAGTACACAAAAACGTAAGGTTTAGTTATATAAATAGTTATCAAAGGTACCAGGCTTATAATTTAATACGCTAGACGCGTGTTTAGTCTTCCTAAAACTCATAAGTGACGCTCAGATCAAAAAAGTTATGAAGCCAAACAAGCAAAATGTCGAAGAGCTACTACAGTGTATATAAATTATTTCAATTTAAAACAAAGATTACCCTATTCTTCATTTTTTTTACAAAGAAAACGTTAGGACAAACAATTAATGGTATCAAATTGTGCATCAAATGAAAGCTAGAAATGTTTACATTATTTCCAATTACATTTGCATTGGATAATTTATTATATCCTTTTGTAGCTGTATAATAAACACAAAGCAGTACCAATTAATCAAATACAAACGTAAAAATCGTATACTACCTTTAAAGAATGAAAATAAGTTAACTTCGGATAGAAATGCAATAGACCACTTTCGAGTTCATCCGTCACCGGAAAAAACTCGTCAATTATACGCGCCTTATGACGTCATTTACCAGATAGTGCCTTCTATTTACGTTCATCAAGCGTCTTAGTGATCGTCATTGTGCAGGATAAACTAGAAATAATGGTTGTTCTGTAGGTACTTAATGACAATTCCCTAATGACAGCAAGGCTGATTGTTAATTTTGAGAATTCAATTTGCCGAATAATTCGTACAGTATAGAATTATAGTTTTCCAACCACTTGCTCAACATTGGAACGGAAGTGACGACGCCCCTAAACGCACAAATGACGGTGATAAAGGCTCGTATAATTGACGAGTTTTTTCCGGTGACGGATGAACTCGAAAGTGGTCTATTCTCTAACTTTTGTGCTATTTTCACATTTCCTGACCGGTGTGAGAAAAATATTTCTCCTCACCAGTATATATCTGTTCTCGGCAAATGATTACTCGAAATTTGATTATGACGTCTAAATGTTTTGTTTTCTTCTGAATTTTCCTATTGTGATGTCATGAAAAAGGGCGACCATGTCTGATGACGTCGCTTGTAAAGAACACAAGTTTCTGAAAATCTTTGAAAAAGAAGGATAAAATCATTAGAGAAACATATTCCTACACTATAACTCGTGTATCACTCGACATTTAAATTTTAGTTATTTAAAGAGCTCGGCAAGCCTCGCGCTTTAAATACTAAAATTTAACTGTCTCGAGTGGAAAAATATCGTAATACACTTGTTGCAGTGTAGGCATCTATATTTCTTAATTTCAGACGATTTCCCTTCTTCCATCCAGTTAAAAAAAAAATCATAAAAAAAATAATTTAAACAATATCCACTTTCACTTTCAAATAATTTTCATAGAGTGTAAGGAAAGGAGAAGTTGAACTTAAAAGAAATAGTTAGGAATTACCAAAGTGACATTATAAATTCATAAATCGATTACGCTGTAGCAAAGTGAAGAGTCATAGAGCTGGTAGTTGTAAAAATAAGGAATAATAGTTATCAAAAAGTAAAATCACAAAAATACTGAACTCAGAGGAAAATCAATTTGGAAAGTCCATAATCACATGGCAAAATCAAAAAACAAAACGCATCAAAAACGAATGGACAAGAACTGTCATATTTTCCTGACTTGGTACAGGCATTTTCAAATGTAGAAAATGGTGGATCAAAGGTACCAGGATTATAATTTAGTACGCCAGACGCGCGTTTCGTCTATATAAGACTCATCAGTGACGCTCATATCAAAATATTTATAAAGCCAAACAAGTAAAAAGTTGAAGAGCATTGAGGATCCAAAATTCCCAAAAATTGTGCCAAATACGGCTAAGGTAATCTATGCCTGGAATAAAAAAAATCCTTAGTTTTTCGAAAAATTCAAAGTTTAGTAAACAGGAAATTTATAAAAAATGACCACATTATTGATATTCATGTCAACACCGAAGTGTTGACTACTGGGCTGGTGATACCCTCGGGGACGAAACGTCCACCAGCAGTGGTATCGACCCAGTGGTGTAAATAGTTATCAAAGGTACCAGGATTATAATTTAGTACGCCAGACTAAAAGATCTGAAGAAGGGTGGTAGAACCGTCTGTTGATCCCCTTCACTATTAGTGTCGAGACATTAGTGTAAATGTTAACTCATTTTATAAACAACACTATATAGACTAAAATACAAGGATTTAGTGCTTTGATGAATCACTGTTATTGTGTGTTTCTTTTCTTGAATTTTTCATAATTATTGTAGAAATTTGAAATTCAGCATACATTGTCTACAATGATTAAAGAACCACAAAATATTGTGCTAAATGTAGACGACAAAAATGACGAAAAGGAAGGAGAAACCCTATTACCGGTCAATCTTGGTGAAAAAATAAATGACAAAGAGACGGTGCTTAACAGGAAAACTAATGAAAAACATTACTGAATTATATACATGTATTTTATTTATTATATAAAGAGTGCATAAATAATTATATATTACGCTTCTTTCGCCTTGTGAATAAATCTATGTTCTAAATCAAATAAGATTTGTTTGCACATGCGTATATTGAGTACTGCAGAATAATGAACTTTATCAAAATTGACATACATGATATCTATTTAATTTACTGATAACACTTTCAAACTCTTAAAGGATGCACATACTGTTTCTAATTCATTTATTATGAGACTTATGTGTTTCAATTCGAAATTGACATATCTGATCTGATACGACAACCGTTCATGTTGGCTGTTCAAAACTCCTCACTCTGAGAAATCACATTGCCAGTCGTTTGCTTGATTACAAAAAAAAACGGGAGGTTTATGAAAGCGCATACACAAACGCTCTTAACTTATACACATCCTTCATAGAAATTTCATTACAAACGCTCGGTCAATAATAATCAAGAATATAATGCCTGCCCATGTTTAAACTACAATAAAGTATAGCTTGCGTCAAATATTTATTCATTCAGATTTTTTTTTTATGCTAAAGTATTATTTACAGTGTTGAAGTTAGAGCTTCTGAAATTAAATTTTGGATTTAAGTGGCGCATTTTATAACTTAAATTGTGAAGTCCTGATGATTAATAAAGATAAAGAGATACTCGGTTGTAATTACCTCGAGACAAGTTGATCTTCGATGAATTAGGCTATTTTCTAAAAGTCTCTATGCCATATCGCTATGTTTCTACATAGTTTTACAACCTTGAATTTCAAAGTTCATAGTTAAAGTGTGCTTAAAAAGGTAAACAACAAAAGCGCCAACAACACAAACTGATTTAACTGTGTGGTTAACTTTTTTATAGCTAGTTTTCCTCTCACTTGTTTGACAGTCGCATCGAATTCCTTTATATTGACAACGATGCGTTATCAAAACAAACAGACATGATAGGTAAAAATGTCAAAACAGGTACAGCAGTCAACATTGTATTATAATCTTAATTGTGAACAAAAACCAAAAATATGTAACAAAGACGCACGAAATGACATAAAGACAAAGCATATTAGCAAAATTTAAAAACAAGAATAAACAAATGAACCATAGTACAATACCACGTAGACGGGAGGTATAAGTACAGAGCAACGTCATATTTGTATCTAAGAAACATAAAAAGGCATACAGGCACACCTCATAGCAATAAGAGAAGTCAAGCATACAAACTTCGTTATACAATAGCACAATATCGGGATTTATTAGTACATAGCCACGCTATATGTATCGAAGCCAACTTAAAAGACACATAGGTTAATACCATCATAATATCAAAACACTCCAAACAAAATTTAATATTTAATAAAATAGGACAAGAGGAAAAAGAATTTCTATTTATAGATAGAGATATCAGGCCTAAATATAAACATGGAAAATAGTGTTGTTTATGCTTTTGGATTAAGCTCCTTGAATGAAACACTTTGAGCAATTACTGTCTAAATCGTAAATATGTCAAAAAGTTGCGAGTGTTTCCAATTTCAAATTCATTCCCAACCTTTTTTTTATAATAAAAAATGGCCGCCAAAGTGAAAGAGCATACACAAACTCTCTTAGCTTATACACATCGGACATTGAAATTATCTTACAATCGCTCGGGCAATTTTTTAATGCTAAATTATTATTTACAGTGTTGAAGTTACAGATTCTGAAAATAAATTTTGGTTTTAAGTGGCGTATTTTATAAGTTAAATTGTGAAGTCCTTATAATTAATGAAGATAAAGAGATACTTCGGTTTTAATTTCCCCGAGACAAGTTGATCTTTGATGAATTAGGCTATTTTCTAAAAGTCTCTTCATGTTTTATCGCTGATATGTTTCTACATATTTTTACAGTCTTGAATTTCAAAGTTCATAGTTACAGTGTGCTTAAAAAGGTAAACAACAAAAGCGCCAACAACACAAACTGATTTAACTGTTTGGTTCACTTTGTTTTAAAGCTAGCGAAACCTCTAACTTGCTTGACAGTCGCATCAAACTCCTTTTTAATTTTATTGACAACGATGCGTTAACAATACAAACAGACATACATTGTCTTATCGGGGCTTTTTTGTAGCGGACTATGCGGTTTGGGCTTTGCTCATTGTTGAAGGCCGTACGATGACCTATAGTTGTTAATGTCTGTGTCATTGTGGTCTTTTGTGGATAGTTGTCTCATTGGCAATCATACCACATCTTTTTTTATATAATAGGTAAAACTGTTTAAAAGGTATAGCAGTCAAAATTGGGTTATGATCTTAATTGATAACAAAACCCAAAAATATATGACAAAGACGCACGAAAAAGCATAAAGACCAAGCATATTAGCAAAATTTTAAAACAACAATAAACAAATGAATCATAGTACGATTATAACACGATGACGGGATGTATAAGTACAGAGCCACGTCATATATGTATCAAAGTAACATAAAACGTAGACAAACCATGTAGCAATAAGAAAAGACAAGCATACAAACTTAGTTTTACAATAGCACAACAACTGGATTTATTAGTACAGAGCCACGCTACATGTATCGAAGCCAACCCCAAAGGCACATAGGCAAATACTACAAGTATCATTAATAATCAAAACACTTCAAACAAATATATAACAAAATAGGACAAAAAGAAAGAGTATTTCTAATTATATATAGAGAGATCAGGCCTATTTATTTACAAGGAAAATATTGTTGTTTATATGCTTTTGAATAAAGCTCCTTGAGAGAAACACTTTGAGCAATGACTGTCTTAATCGGAAATTTGTCTTAAAATTTACGAGTGTTTCAGATTTCAAATTCGTTCCTCACCTTTTTTTATTATCCAAAATGGCCGCCATTTTATAGCCATTGAAATCCAATTTGATAGGTTAATATTGATCCCCATTGATATATATATTAACCACATATTGCTGATTTTCTGACAGACTTTACCACATTCTTTTATAATGTAGTTCAGATTTGTCAATGTTTTAAGACGTGTCACGGTACTTGTCTATCCCAAATTCATGTATTTGGCTTTGATGTTATATTTGTTTTTCTCGTGTGATTTTGTCTGATGCTTGGTCCATTTCTGTGTGTGTTACATTTCAGTTTTGTGTCTTTGTTCTCTTATATTTAATGCGTTTCTTTCGGTTTTAGTTTGTTGCCCCGATTTTGTTTTTTGTCCATGAATTTATGAGTTTTGAACAGCGATATACTACTGTTGCCTTTATTTACTCTCAAAAATCGCGAATGCGTACACCCGCGAAAATAACTCGCTATACAACAGAACACGATAACTTTATATAGCTCTATCAATTTAAAAAACCTATGGTATGCACATTACATTCAAGATTGATTTCACAGTGCAACTCATCACATATGATACAATTATGAAAATTGGTCAAGTAGGAAAAAGGAAGTAAAAACAATAAGGCAAATTTTGCTCTCCCAGTCAATATTACAACAAAAAGTATTGGAGTTTCCAATGGTACCACTCAAATGAAAATATATTTAAAACTACAGAAGACTTATTAATGATTTTTTTTTCATGATATTTAAACCGTTATAAAAGCATGTAATGATTTTTTTGCTGTCTTTAAAGAGCGAGAAAGGCGGCCATTTTAAAAAAAAATGCCGCTAATTTCATAATTTTCAATGTAATTTAACCATTTGTTTAGCTCTTATTTTATATTTCTCAAACGATTTTTGTAATGCTGAAATGAAATTCTGTATCTTAATACAATGTACTTATTTTGTATTGTACATGTATCGTGACAATACAGCTCAAAATGGTAGCAACATCCTTTCCGAGTGTCCATCTCTCGATTAATTGTTTATCGTCATTATTCTGTTATTTTCCAACTGATTTTTGCAATGTTGGTATCAAATTGTTTGTCTTTACACAAAGTACCAATTTCGGAATGAATTGTGACAATACAACTCAAAATGGTAGCAATTTAGATCTAAAATAGCTCCCATTTCGCAGTTTTTCCGTTTCGATCGAACATTTCCCATCAATACTCAGTCATTTCTCAACTATTTTTTTTGCAATGTTGGTTTCAAATTGGTTTTTTTAACACAAGGTTTAACTTTGAATGAATATATTCAGTTTAACTCACTCATTGTCTATGGTGCCCATTTACTGTCAAAAAGGGCCCCCATTTGAAGGCAATCACATGTTTATATATTTCTATGGGATCTATACTAAAACCTCACATGAAAAAAAAAGTTATTTATATGGTATACTTATTTATAAAAATAATATTTACATTAAATCTTAGTTATAATAACAGCAAAAGTAAGAAATATATATGACCATTACACAGAAATGTGTGTAATCTGCTTACATAAATAGACGACGCAGCATACAAATGATATCATAATTACCCTAGATTTGACCTGAATATCAGGTAATAATATATGCTACAGCCATATATTATCAAGCTTTCAAAACTATGGATCTTTGGAGTATATATGTATATGTATCTGAAGGTTTGCCTTTACAACAAAATCAGTTTCTTTTACATTATCATGTTTTTGACTAGTATGATAATTAGCATTATAACTGTTTGATTTTTTTGTGTTTTTTTCTGTCTAGCTCGTAGACTGGATGGTTCTGTTCAATATTTTTTTTCATTGAATTTTCACAAATAAGTTCTTTCTGTTTTTCGATAATTTGCTCCCTTTTTAAAAAAAAAATTTGTGCATCTTCGGCTCCAGTATGTGCATTGTTCACATTAAGTTCAAATGTATAAGAACTTTCCAATTAAAAATAAACTCTGGTAAAGAAAATGAAATATTATTAGAAGAAAAAGGAGTAGGTCCGGTAAGACAGTTGGACAGTTGAATGCTTCTGCTACATAAATATGGGCTGTTTTTGACAATACAATGCACATATATCGGGGCGTAGCACCATTAAGTCATGCTAAATTACTGAAATCTTCAAAATTCTATCATTTTAGTTCAATTTTAGACGGTTTCCGTGTAAAACGAAAGTGGCCGCATTCGTGTTCATCCTTATTTTCGCGACGTCAAACTGTGACATATCGGAAAAAGATGCATTTTTCGACTGATTTTTATCAGTCAAACTGATTTAATTTGAAAACGAGTTCATGGACCCCTATTTTTTCAAAACAGCAATTTGTTTCATTTTGCAGGGAGATTATGTAACCCAAATTTTATAAAACTGTAAATAGAGGATTTTTTAAAATTTTGATAAACATGCAGCAAAATATGACGTATTTTCCAAAATTCATGAACATTTGATAAATATGAATTATTTCTGAACAAAAAATGCGTAATATTTTAGAATACTTATAAAATACAGAAACTACCGATTATTTAACAAAAAACAATTTGTGTTTATCTTTTATAACAAAAAAGTTATGTTTTTCTTTCGAAAAAGAAATTACGGCCACAAATCTGAATTTTGAGCAAATATACAAAATTTCGACCTCATTTAACTCAAAAAGTAGCACATGAAGGTATATTTTTTATAACATATTTGATTTGATCAGGTAAAAAATAGCCTAAATGCAAATTTTCATGAACTTGTAAATACAGGATCAAAACTGTATCGTATGCCCTTAACGTTTATGTGTACAATTCTTTTCCTAAACCAAGGTTGAGTGTTTCACCGCCTCAATCTTTACATTTGTCTTATCATGACTGTATACAAATATAATTTAATGGATATGGTCAATTAGATAAATACTGGCTAACACGATTTATAATTTTTCTTCCGATTACTTATCCGTGGTTTCCCATTTAAAGTCCTCAGCAAAAATAAGCCGTCTTGTCCAGCTCTTCAAAAAGACAACTTGAAGTCCTCTCCCGGATGCCCTATCACACAGTGCTTTTGATAACCCCATTAAATGCTTCTTAGCGCGAAACAGCTTCGATTGTCGGTCTATATCATTTACAACGTAGCTATGTGAATATGATTTTCTTTTCGGATATTTAACACAGAATAATTGTAACGTGTCTGAATATCCTGATTTGTGGTCTTTGAGGTTTTGTAAAATTGTTGAATTTATAGGCTGCATCTGGGAACAAGTATTTTTGCATCGATTTTTTTACAATTATGTGCAATCATTAATGAGTTTTTGGAAGCCAGTCAATAAAACTATTAAAAAGATTCTCATTTGGTTCTGTCACAAGTTACTGATCTTTATCATAAAAACTCGTCCCGGTACTGGAAAGATAGGTGACTTCGATCGCTTTTGGATGAATCGGTTTTGTCGGAATATTGTATCTATCAAACTATCCTTTGTTACAAACTGCTGACAATTGAACGATCTCGGAATCGTATCCTGTAAAAAAAATCACATATATTTAACAATTATAAACATTTTATTTATATAAATAACAATTGCATTTCACTTTATTGAAATCCGTATTTTCCAGTTTTCTTGTATGTTCATAATTATGTTGACTGCTATAACGTATGACTGTTTCCATTTTTGGGAATAACAGTAATGTAGTTGAAGAGTTGCCACCGTCAATTGTAGATTTGACGGTCGCAAATGCAGTTTTACTGGCCACGCGGAGCGGAGACAGTAAAACGGAGATTTGCGACCGTCAAATCAAAATTGACGGTGGCAACTCTTCAACTACATTACTGTTATTCCGATTCTAATGCATTACAAAAAGAAAAAATACGATAAAACTTGAAAAAATGTCTAAATTTGTCAAATAAAAAAAAAATCCGCGAAACTTCATGAATAATTTTACAGTTGGAAGGCAAACGCCTGAATCTGACAGATAAAGGTCAATTTGTCGACAAAAAAAGAACCCGTATGTAAAATGTTTACGCCCACAAACAGCGCCACCTATAATTTTTTCTACGGCATCTTTGAGAACGATGTCCCATTCTGTAGTAAATTAAAACATTAAATTAACTAAAACATAGAAAAGTAATTGTAAAACACAAATTAAAAGATATATTTGCAGATGACTGTTTATGCATGATACGCTGGCAATGTGCGCAATGTCCTTTAATCCAAGACTGAAAATTAGTTTGTTTCCTACGTCAAGATGGCGGATTTCAATGTTTACATTTTTTCACCTATTTATAATCTGACACAATTTCGTATCCAATCATTTATTAGCAATTTTATTATTGATCTTTAAATATCATCCAATTACATTTGCCGTTAGAAAGTGGCTACACGTTACCAGCCGTCGTTACAAAGTAGCCATGTGTTTTGTGGGGATACCTTGGGAATGTTGTGTATTCAAAAGTTACGGTAAAAATCAATGTTATCTTCCTTATATTTCCATGCATACACAATTTATAACAGCAAATCCATTCTTAACAGACCCCATAAGGTAAACGGACATATTTAACTGTCTGATTGAGCAACAATTCGTGTAAATAAGCCTGATGGGTCGTTTTGAATTCAATCACAGCAGACAAACACGTGGTAGATTGTTTATGTTTGACAGTTTGTTTACCTGAATTACACGTTGATGTTACTATATACTTACCAATAACCTTTATCGAGTTATACTTTCAAGAGTAATATAATAAATCTTACTCAAGAAATACGTCTAGGTAGGCGCAGGGACTTCCTTTTCTTTGTCCTTAACTAATGAGAGTGTAATGATACATTACAGCATTTTTTTGCATTTGATATATTTCATGTACATGTACATTTTATGTACACAAAGAACAATAAAGTAAAAGAACGTACATGGGTTTAATTCCCACCCTAGGTATACGTTTTGACTCTCATAACAGGTTGGAACAAATAGAGCAGATAGCAATTGACAATAATATAATGCTAAAATGCTGATTGATGGGGTCAAATCATCAACATCATTTTTTCTAGTATACATCAACTCCCCTAAGGATAAGTCATACTTTACTAAGAGTCCAGTGGCTAAGTCCTGTCATTTTTGCCTCTGATATTTACTCATTTATATTTTAATTTCTAATATTCTCTTGTGCATGTAGTAAGGCAAAAGCTATTGTTACTCTTATTTTCCTCATTTGCCTTAAAACAATGGAATGTATTGATTGTTGATGTATGTAAAGTGACTTGTAATTTAACTGTCACTGCTAAAAGAGACTTGGACTCTGATAATAAGTGTCCAGACTGTTATCTCATTGGCAACTATATCATAAATGTCAGTTTCCCCTTTATAAGTTAAATTTTTTAAGAAAAGAATTAAATAATAATATAATAACAAGTTGTAAAAAAATTGAAAAGTTCAGCACAAGGGCCAAATCTTATTGGCTTTTCATTCAAGAAAACCTAGAGACATTGAAAAGTGTTGCAATTTAAAATAAATGGTTTGAACTCAGAAAACTATCAATATATAGAGTACAGATATTGTTTTAATTGGGCCTTTGGGAATATTTGCCAGTTAATTGAAGATATAATTGTTATATGCCTTTTCAAATACATGTGTGGCTCTGCACTGGCTGTGGTTAAAAATCTAAGAATGAAGTTGGTTATCTTCATATTTATCTGATTAATATCAACATAATTGTTCCATTATATATACATATATATAAATCATTGTAATACTTGTACATTACTTTGCTCTTCATATGCCCTATAACAGTATTTAATTGGAATAAAGTATCTTGTCTTAACCACATTTCTTTATTTTAGTATTGACAGGTTAACTTTTAAAAGCATTTAAAGTCAGTGAGTTGATGACAAGCTCAGTCAATGATTGTAAATCCAGATAATATGAGGGTTTTTTTTATAAAATAAATAATGTGATTAAACTGGTTATCTCAATTAAAAGAACTGACATTCTGCTTTGATACTATGAGATTATTTCTGATATATCAGAATAATAAATTTCCCATTGTTGTCCTTTTTCAATAAAATTCTAAACATACTGTTTTTAAGTCAGTTTTGTTTTTGTCTGAGACTACTATAACATGGGAGGTGACCACAATCTCTATGTTATACATTGAAGTATAGTCTCAGGTTTTTGTAGTCCAATTGACTGCATTTTAGAGCAGGTAAATGTGAACTTGGATTAAATTTAAAGTCATTCAGTATATCTAATGACATCATACCACTATTTTATTTCATCAAAGCATTTTCAAATTTTATTTACTGGTCAGCTTAGGTTATCATCCAATCAATAATTTGATTGAAAGGACTTACAATTGGTTAGTTGGTTGCAGGACTTTTGAATTCAAATATAAGAAAGAAGAAAAAATATAAAGCAAAACTTCAAATATTACATATAATAGGATTTATGATAACTGCAGGATAGCAGATTGCAATGCTGCTTTTTTTCAGTTATCTTTGTGTTGATTATTATGTTTTAAATCCCTTTCTGGGTCTTTGAATTTGATTTGAATGTTCAGATTTTTTTCTCTTGTCAGATTAAGACAAGCAACAGAACTTGTACAACTTATGTAGTTTCTTATCTCAGGGTGAATCCAGAAAATTTAAAACATAAGTGGTGGTATTCTCAACCATAATAACAAGGATAAAAAGGTGGTTCCAACTATATGCATGATCCCATTCAAATACATTAATCTTCCATAAAGATGAGGTTCCAATCACCAGACTCCCTGAGATCTGCAACTGTATCTTAAAGCAGCTATAATAAAACAAAAATTGTACATGTACTTCTGGCCACTGCAGATTGATTTTATTTTCAATCTATGGTATTAAATGCTCACAATTTTGAAGACTATTTCCCTTTTTCCATATTTTTGTTTAAATGTAATCTTCTGCTTCTGCATCTATTGTAACAAAGGTTCTTCTGACAAATGACTGATAAACCCATCTTGTATCCTTCTATCTACCAAAAGGGTGTTTGAGAATATATATATACAATAAGTTCAAGTATTTTGTCAAGAAAAAGTCAGTCTGTTATAAAATGTAGGTAATTGTCTTCTATGGAAGTGTTCAAAAACCTGTAAGAACTTGAAAAAAAATGTCATATTCAACCTTTCCATGGCTATTTTAATGTTACAACAGTAGAGGAACATAGAATATTGAAAGGTATTCAAGAACTCGTCGAAATAGATCTGCAATCATTAATTTTACTCAAATTTACTGTTGTGAACTTGCAATATCATACGATGCGCGTACCGAGTTATCTCCCTTTGATCTCCGCTTCGCCACGAATAAACTGACACAATTGCGTATCCGGGGTTTTTGTGATCTGATATTGAAATAGTAGGAGCAAAAATTGGTTTTACTTCTTATTTTATACCCCTCAATACGTTACCAAACTTATTTAAGGATTTATTACGGATTTTCCGTGGACCTACGCAAATTTTCAGAAAAAAAGTTTCACTTCACTCGTGAATTTATAACATTTTAACAATACTTTTTTATTATAATTATATAAAATAAGAAAGCTTATTCAATCTAGAATTGAACACTTTGGTTTTTATTAATGTACGAGTTCAAATAAGACGATACGAGTCCAAAAACCACGAGGCATGCACGTTTTCAAAAAAATCGTAAACTCTGACCTTTTATCACGTGACCAATGTCTTGAACTTAGAAGCCATTAAATCGTTTGCCGTTCAACTGTTTAGCACAAAGACGGCATGGCTAAACGTGACGTCATACAAACGAAAACTTACAAACTGGAGGTTATTTTGTTACCTGTACGCTTCAAATTTGGATAAAATTACATTAAAACGGCAAATTCGAGGTAGGTGTTGTTTTATTTTTGATTATATAGTAGTGATCGAACATTTGTTGATTCATCAATTCAAAATGTCGGGTCTCTCCTTAGTTACGCCTGGTCAACTGTGGATTTGACGGCAACTGTTAGCCAATGAAAAAAATTGTTACATCCAAATTGCATTAGAATCATAAATCGATAGTTATCGGGTCAGTTTGACAACCATTTGATGAACAAGAAATTATTGTTTTGCAAATGAAATATATTACAAAAGAATTCAGCGTCTTACTTTAATTGATATTAGCTTATACCTGCATTAGTGGCTGTCTGTTGATTTTACCATACAAAGACATTTGGGGCCTCTTATAGATGACTATGTGGTATGGGCTTTGTTGTTTTCATTGTTGAAAGCCGTACGGTGATTTATAGTTTTAAATTTATGTTTTCTTTGGTCTCATGTGGTGAGTTGTGTTATTGGCAATAATATCACATTTTAAAAATTATTTAATCAATCCAACAGGCATTTATCTATTGGCCTAAAATATACATGACATTAAATAAATAACAAGTCGCTTCCTATTGACCCTTTGATATATGACAAAAGTGAGAGAAACAATGTTTTGTCAACGCTTTCATACCCTAATGAAACTTCAACAGATGGCATTTTGTTCTGAAATGTTTCCAATTACTTCAGATGTTCAGGTCCGATGTCCTTTTCAGTTCAGTCATTTAAATCATGAACATCGTTGAGTAAATATTTTAAACTTACCATATCCGGTGGTTTCAATGTCGAAAACGGCATCAGAAAGATCTACGTTACTATCAATGTCGACTCTTGTTGGTAATTCTAATGCACTTGGGTCTTTGATTGTTTCGATGTCCAAATGGTCCCATGGTAATCTTTAATTGGTAAGTTGTACCGTCTTTATTCTCTTTGGTTAATGAATGATAAATGAATCGCACTTATTGCGTTTTCTAATCCTTTTAAAAGCTGGTAATTTATTCTTTTTGGCATCATTTAGCCTTCTCGTCTAGTTTTATTGTTTTTGTTACCGTTATTTTCCCAGGTAAAAGTCCATTTTCGTTTACCTGTATGAAAATGATTTTTTTTGCTTTCTTAATTATTCAACTACTACTGAACTGTCTTGTTAGCAAATAAAATTATACCTTCAAGTGCAATTAAATGAGTATTTGGTTCTTCACTTTGGAGTTTATCTAAATTTGCAAAGTCTCTTTTCCGAAAATTGTATAAGTAGTAGCAACTAATATGTTCTGCTTTCTCAAATTTAAATCAATTCTATCTGGTTTTCTTTACTAGTATTCGACATTCATCCAGGAAGATGGTCACTCAATTGTCTCTAGATTCAACTCAAAGATTAATAAAATAATCTGAAGAGCTTCATTAGTAATAATGTTGAGTTCGTCGTCAACCGCAAAAAAACAATCAAACATTTCATCAATATAAGTATCGTTTTTATACAATATTTTTCTTTCAACTAAATCAGTAGCATCTTGAGAATAAAACTCCAAACCTAATTAAAATCTAAGATATGATCTGCATTTTCTATAATACGCCACAATTGACCAGTAAATAAATTGTCAACTATTCCAAAAGCTCTTCAATTAGCCAAACATATTAGATTTTTTTTTAAATATTAGCAAGAGCTTTTGATGAATTATTTCTGTTCACTTTTAAGTTACAAATCAATAAATTCATAAATATTATTTTTGTGCAAAAATACCGATGCACCCACATCAAAAATCAAATGAATACAATGACCGTGAAAAGTGGTCAAATTATGATCAATGTTATCACTACAAAATGTTAAGAATAATGACTCGTAACTAGACTTATCATTCGCACTTGGTACACAAAAGTTTGCAGCAAGCTCTAATAAAATCAGTTATTGACTGATTATGAGTAAAGTGACATTATTATCTTCAACGTTATCGGAATAAGAAATAGTTTTTCCCATTGTTAACTGCCAAATTCTTCTTCGGAAGCAAAGTTAACAATAACATGCATATTACATTTGAAACCATTTAATTTAGAAACTATTGTTCCAACTTCCTCTGATGTATCCCCATTCTCGGGTACACTCAAAAAGCTTTTTTCTCTAAACATTTTTTTTCAAACAGGTATCTACAATACGTCGATCTGTCATTAAATTTTTGACTGACAAAGGAAGTTCTGCTTTTTTTTTACAGCAGTTATATGCTCATCTGTTTCAAATAAATTACCAATATCACTTAAAACTTTTGTCAATTATTTCTAAAGCTTTCAGTATTGCCACTGACTAGTTTTGAAATACCTAATGAGAGTTGGAATCAGTACCAAGCTCCCCAAATTTCATACCAATACGCTTTGTCCCATCTGTATGCAAAGTATTTAAATTAATATTTGAAATAGATTCTGCAGCTTGAATTTTGAGCTAATGCCTTAGCTTCATCCATCATAGTTTCTGCAAGAATCTACTTTTAATCCTCAAGGTTTTCTAACACTGTATTTATGACATTTTCTACGGTTTTAACGCCTACATTAATGATAATGTAGCATACATCTCCCGTACATCATCTGTGTAACTGTACATGTATTTACCTTCGTGAAATGTAGTAACCATTTTTCGACATGGAGAGTTCTTCTGACCCATCCCTTAATATGAAACTTTATATCTAAGTGATGATACCTCCATGCATTCCTTCTTGTATGTTTTTGAGTTAAATTATGAGTGACTTAAGATTTTTCAAATTTCTGTACTTGTAGCGGTTTTATTTCAATATATATGATGTTTGTTTATGAATTTGATTTTTTACATCTGACTTCTATAACGTGTTTCATTAAAAATATAATAGTGTTATGTAGCATGTTGTTTTTTTAAATTTATTTTCACATATTGCTCTTCTTTAATTCAGTCAACCTTAATTTTAGGATTCATTCTAGCCTGCCTATCAATTTTCAAGTTGTTTGCAAGATGTTGTTCATTCGCTTTATCATACAATTATCTCCATCTACAGTCTTTAAACAAAGACGCCATTGTTGAAAGCCTTCACCTTCAATTTTTACTGTACTATTAATCTAGATTTGGGATTACGGAACTACATACTATCCAATCCAAGTACATGATTTGGACTTTTTCCCGTTTAAAAAAAAAAGGCAACAATAGTCTATCGCTGTTCGAAACTCGTAAATCGATAGAAAAAACCCAAATCCGGGTTACAAACTAAAACTGAGGGAAACTCATGTGAACCGTGAAAACGAGGTCAAGGTCAAATAAAACCTGCGCGACTGACATGTAGATCATAAAATATTTCCATACACCAAATATAGTTCACCTATTACATACAGTATTGGAAAAAAAGACCAAAACTTAAAAACTTAACTTTGACCCCTGAATCATGAAAATGAGGTCAAGGTCAGATGAACCATGCCAGACCGCTAACATTTCTTACAAACAACAAATATATAAAGCTTTTAAGAAGTTAGCTCACGCCGCCGCCAGATCGCTATCCCTATTTCAAGCTTTCTGCAACAAAAGTTTATATGCACCATTTATATGAGGTCAGGGTCAGATGACACCTGAAAGCTAGACATGTACACCTTACAGTCCTTCCATACACCGAATATACAAGACCTATTCCTTATAGTATCTGAGATATGGACTTTTAACACCAAATGTAACCTTGCTCACTGATCCATGAAATGAGGTCAAGGTGAAGTAAAAAACTGTCCGACTGACATGAGGTCCTTGCAAAGCTACCCGCACATACCAAATATAGTTATCATATTACTTGCAATAAGAGTGAATTTAACATTACAAAAAACCCATGAAAATGAGGTCAAGGACATCGGACATGTAAAAAGTAAAATCACAAAAATACTGAACTCAGAGGAAAATCAATTTGGAAAGTCCATAATCACATGGCAAAATCAAAAAACAAAACGCATCAAAAACGAATGGACAAGAACTGTCAGAAAGTTTGCAATATGAGGCATCCATATACAAAGTATACAGCATCCAGGTCTTTTACATTCTAAAATATGAAGCTTTTACGAAATTAGCAAACACGGCCGCCGCCAGATCCCTATCCCTATGTAGACCTAGGCATGACAATAAACTAAGCAAAAGTTATAAAGTCAATAGACACTGACTGAGGGGATGGGGTCAAAAAATCTCAAATATCATTTATTTTCTAGCTGATCCACCACATACACTGACCTAATCAAAAACTAATACATGAAAAATAGGCCAAAAATTTCAAAGTCAATAGCCCATGACTGAGGGGGTGGGTCATTCATGGTAATGAAATATGCCAATACTTATAAAACTGCTTACCAATAGTGGTTCACCATAAACTAGACCTAATAACAAACTAATACATTGTTTGCACCCTTGTGGCCAACGCCGGAAACAGTATACCGTAGTCTCGCTTTTTGACCTTGTCAAGGGAGACAAAAATAAAATTATAAATATATAGCACAACATTATAAGCGACTAAAATATATTTATATAAATAATAATAAATTAAAAAGTCTTTTGCACATAAATACCCTGTATTTTTATATATGATTGAAATTGTTTTTGTCAGGTATGAGAGATTGTGGACTTGGTAAACACCCTTCCAAGCCTAATGGATCTACCAACCATTGATAAAAAACCTTGGCTTCCTACGAATAAGTTGGTGATTAGCTGGGAAAATATGCAGAAGAGACGTGGAATGATGCTTGCAATTTTGAAAAAGCTATTCAGGATAAAAAAGAAATAAAAGATTTTCAAAATACAGCTGTAAGCTATAACAGTCTTACAGGTACAACCAAAAAAAAACCAAACTGGACTTTATCTATACTACCTTACAATAAAATCAACGGTACCAATTTTGTTGCACCAGATGCGCATTTCGACAATACATGTCTCTTCAGTGATGCTCGTGGCCAAAATATTTGAAATCCAAAGCATATATAAAGAATGAAGAGCTATAATCCAAAAGGTCCAAAATAGTATAGCCAAATTCGTGAAAGGAATCAGAGCTTTGCATGAGGGAGATACATTCCTTAATTTATAATAATTTCTAATATTTTGTAACAGCAAATTTTAATAACACAAAAACAATCCGTATTTTCATGCCAGTACCGAAGTACTAGCTACTGGGCTGGTGATACCCTCGGGGCCTAATGGTCCACCATCAGAGGCATCGACCCAGTGGTAGTAATAAAATCAACGGTACCAATTTTGTTGCACCAGATGCGCATTTCACAAGACATGATATTGTTTAAAAACACAGTTTTGAAATGGTTAATCACTATTTGACGAAATTTTCCTTTGATCTTAAGGACTGATAATTTCATTTCTCAGCAAAGTAGAGTGATATGAAAAATTATCTCTAGAAAGGTGCATGTGACTGATGTCATCGACATTAACAACTTCGTCATAGGTAGAATAGCAGTTAACAGATTATAATTGGTCATATCAACTTAATTACTGGCTCTCAATCAAGCTCCTTAGAGAGGTTGTTCAAAAATTGTTTACCATAACACCGTAAATAAATCTTTTTTTTTGGTATTGAGCCTTCTTGTAAAATTTCATATAGATACATTCTTTAAAACTGAAGTTGTTATCCAGAAACCAAATAAGTCATTGCAGACCTATAAAAATGCATCATTTTCATATTAATGATAACAAATAACATTAAATACAAGTTGCATCATACAAAATCAAACAATATTTATGAAAGTTAAAAATATTTGTCACTGGACAAAATGATTATCAACATTTCAATAAATCATTTAACAAATATACAATTATCTTTACAATTTACATCAAATTTAATATCCAATACAATTATAGAATATCTTTGTTTAATACTTTCAGGAGTTGGAATTATAGTAGGTGCAGCTACCAACAAAGTGCTTGATTACAGTATTATGAACAAAGATTGCAGAAAATGCAAAAACACAAATGTAAAAAACACTAATGCCAAAGAAACCATGCTGGTTCTTCCAAAAGCACGGAAGTTGCTGCGACAGTTACCATGTTTAGAAGGTCAGAGCAAAAGGGACTAAGATACACCACCCTTATAGGAGATGATATCATGTCCGGAAAAATCTGCAGTACCAAATTACAAGGTCCCTTTATGGTCAGCTGTTGAATTTGAAAAAAAAAAACCACAACCAGTGTACTGATATGGTCGTTGCATATTTAAAAAGGCTTTTCACGCACGCACTTTATCAGAATAAGGACAAACCAGAACAAACTAGGATCGACATTTAGATCGATACCAATGCACGAATTTGGGGATCATACTCAATGTTGAAATTGGATCAAATATAGCATGCACCCTACCATTTACAGACACACTGGTCTCCCAAGGGGAAAACCGTTATCGGACAACCTTTTGAAAGACAAACTGACTTCCTTGTTTGACGTCTATGCAAATAATGCAGACAGGAAACAAACATTTTTCATAAAAATCCAACTCTTTTGAAAACCATACCTGTAGAAAAATTTTATCATCAAATCAATATAGAAAATTGTATAATAATACAATATTGAACTCGAGGCTGCAGCTACCAACAAAGTGCTTGATTACAACATTATGAACAAAGATTGAAGAAAATGGAAAAAACACAAATGCCAAAGAAACCATTCTGGTTCTTCCAAAAGCATGGAAGCTGCTCAGCAATTATCATGTTTAAAAGGTCAGGGCAAAAGGGACTAAGATACACCGACCTTTATAGGAGATGATGACTCCACCTCTCTATATCATGTCCGGAAAAATCTGGTTCCTTTATTGTCAGCTGTTGAATTTGAAAAAAAAACAACCAGTGTACTGATATGGTCGTTGCATATTTTAATAGGCTTGTCACGCACGCACTTTATTAGAATAAGGACAAACCAGAACAACTAGGATCGACATTCAGATCGATACCAATGCCCGCATTTGGGGATCATACTCAATGTGGAAATTGATGCAAATATAGCATATACCCTACCACTTACAGACACACTGGTTTCCTCAAAGAAAACCGTTATCGGACAACCTTCTAAAAGATAAGCTGACTATTTTTTTTGACGTCTATGAAAATAATGCAGTCAGTTAACATACATTTTTCATAAAAATCCAACTCTTTTGAAAACCATACCTGTAGATAAAATTTATCATTAAATCAATATAAAAAATAATCAGAGAAATTGTATAATAATGCAATATTGAACTCGAGGCATACTGCCAATGAGCATATAAAATGTGCACCACATGTAAAAACAATTTTTGGGACAACATTTAAAATTAAGATCCTATACAAGTTAACATACACAGTATACACAATTTACATGTAACCAAAAAATACCTCACTGAGTTCCAAATTTACTAAACAGTTTGCATACATAATAGTAATGTTCTTATTTAATTGATTGATTAATGATCAACACCACTTCCATCACTATTGGATATTTCGTGGCATTCATATCTTACTGGTTCTAGTGCGGTTAACAAACTATGACCTACTGCAGTGAAACTGATAATCCTAGTCAATAATGATTGCAGTGAAATGCACCTGCCATGTGTAGGGTTCGAACTAATAAACTGTATTGGCATGCTTATGAATTTCAAATACATAATGGCTTACTTATATTTATAATTGTGTTTTCATTTTTCAGATTATCTCCTTTAGCTTAAAGCCGAAAAAATGAATGCATCAATTCAGTAATTGCCAAGAAAGCCCCCAAAAAGTATGCATTTTGGTGGATCTAGATACTTCAACTATAGAGTGTCTGCGGCAGTAAGCCAAATCAACAATGGCAGTAAAAACAGAAGACTTATGTAACTATTGGTTCTAACATATATGTAACTTATATATGTAACTTACATATATGTAACTTGTACATTTTTTTACAGCAAAAAAAATGCCCCTCTTTGGCAAGAGATTGATTTCTGGTCAAAAGGAGATAATATTTCTTCTTCCAAGTCACTCTTTTAAGTTGAAATATTGTACAGCTCATGTTTATAAATTTGTGCAGAGGTGCTATTTTAGCATACAATACATCCTTTAGGCTTTAGACATGAACATATAAACTAGAGGCTCTCAAGAGCCTGTATCGCTCACCTGAAACAACCTGGGTTTTAGAATTCATAAAAAAAAAAGATAAAATTTGGCTACAAATTTTTAAAACAACACTTGGCCAGAACCTCATAAGGAAAGGAACAGTTATGCTATGTTTGGTTTCATTCAATTCAGTGGTTCTTTAAAAGAAGAAATTTGTATGTATTTCCCATAGGGTCCTATGTTAAACTAAGATCCCCCTATGGCGACCATCTAGGAAGTTGGATTGGCGACAAAGTAACAACACTTGGTTGGCATCTCATTAGGAACATTCATGCTATGTTTGGTTTCAATCCATTCAGTGGCTCTTAAAACAAAACATTTGCATGTATTCCCTTATGGCCCTATGTAAAACTAAGTCCCCTGCTGGCGGCCATCTTGGATGATGGATCAGCTACAAAGTAACAACACTTGGTCAGCACCCCATAAGGGACATTCATGCTATGTTTGGTTTCATTCCATTCAGTGGTTCTTTAGAAGAAGTAATGTGTATGCATTTCCCATAGGGTCCTATGTTAAACTAAGTCCCCCGCTAGCGGCCATCTTGGATGATGGATTGGTTACAAAGTAACATCACTTGGTCAGCAACTCATAAGGGACATTCATGCCATGTTTGGTTTCATTCCATTCAGTGGTTCTCTAAGAGAAATCATTTGTATGCATTTCCCATAGGGTCCTATGTTAAACTAAGTCCCCCGCTGGAGGCCATCTTGGATGATGGATCTGCACCAAAGTAACAACACTTGGTCAGCTCCTCATAATGAACATTCATGCCATGTTTGGTTTCATTCCATTCAGTGGTTCTCTAGAAGAAGTCATTTGTATGCATTTCCCATAGGGTCCTATGTTAAACAAAGTCCCCCGCTGGCGGCCATCTTGAATGGTGGATCGGCTACAAAGTAACAACACTTGGTCAGCACCCCATAAGAAACATTCATGCTATGTTTGGTTTCATTCTATTAAGTGGTTCTCTAGAAGGTCATTTGTATGCATTTCCCATAGGGTCCTATGCTAAACTAAGTCCCCCGCTGGTGGCCATCTTGGATGATGGATCGGCTACAAAGTAACAACACTTGGTCAACACACCGTAAAGAACATTCATGCTATGTTTGGTTTCATTCCATTCAGTGGTTCTCTAGAAGAAGTCATTTGTATGCATTTCCCATAGTGTCCTGTGTTAATCTAAGTCCCCCGCTGGCGGCCATCTTGGATGACGGATCGGCTACAAAGTAACAACACTTGGTCAGCACCTCATAAAGAACATTCATGCCATGTTTGGTTCCATTCCATTCAGTGGTTCTCTAGAAGAAGTTCAAAATGTAAATTGTTAACGACGACGACGACGGACGCCAAGTGGTGAGAAAAGCTCACTTTGCCCTTTGGGCCAGGTGAGCTAAAAATAAGATGTGGTATGATTGCAAATGAGACAACTCTCCGAAAGAGACCAAAGTGACACAGAAATTTACAATTATAGGTAACTATACGGTCTGCAAAGCCCACACAGCATATATAGTAAGCATTACACGTTAATGTTGGTCCACTCCATCCTGTATTTAACTGATAAACTACCGACACAGTACTGAAAGAGTGTTTCAGTGCTCCAATATGTCACATCAGGGGAATGGGGGCAAAAAGGGGGTCATTTAAAAAATTACTAGTGACGCCCAGATACAAAAGTTTGAAAGCCGAAACAAGTACAAAATTGACAGCATCGAGGACCAAAAGTTCAAAAAAAGTTATGCCAATAACGGCCATGGTTTTCTGTAAGGTACCAGAACATCCCTATTATTTAGAATAATTTATACTTTTGCAAACAGTAAATAGTTATCAAAAGTACCAGGATTATAATTTTATACGCCAGACGCGCGTTTCGTCTACACAAGACTCATCAGTGACGCTCAGATCGAAATAGTTAAAAAGCCAAATAAATACAAAGTTGAAGAGCATTGAGGATTCAAAATTCCAAAAAGTTGTGCCAAATACGGCTTAGGTAATCTACTCCTGGGGTAAGAAAATCCTTAGTTTTTCGAAAAATTCAAAGTTTTGTAAACAGAAAATTTATAAAAATGACCATATAATTGATATTCATGTCAACACCGAAGTGCTAACTACTGGGCTGGTGATACCCTCGCGACGAAACGTCCACCAGCAGTGGCATCGACCCAGGGGTGTAAATAGTTATCAAAAGTTTAACATATACTGTATATACCGTACAGTATGCTATTAGCTTATTTAAAGCAGTTAAAGGGATTTGCTAGACAATGTCATTCATAATTTCCGTTACAGGATTGCTTACAGATTTGGTTCGGAATTAGGTCATCACTTCCAGAACGGATTTTAATAATATTTAGCAATTGTTTACCTTTCACCAGCAACTAATACTTTAGATACATCTATACTTGTGTTTCCTGTAGCAAACGAACATTAAATGAAAGTCGAAATTAAACTTTCAATGCAATGGCTAACAAAGAAACATACCAGCAGACAAGCCAAGGTACACAAAACGTAACAAAGAAAAATAAGACTTTGCTGAAACCCCCCCCCCCCAAAAAAAAAATGATCTTAGATACCCCGGAAGGGTATGAAGCTCCTACTCCATATGTGGCAACGCCAAGAACAGCAAACATATTACTGAAATGTTGTCATACACTAATCAATAAATCATATCACCAATGTCCTGTACTTTAATAATAAAAACGTTTTAAATGTTTATTTATTGATCGATTTCCGATCTGACGAAAAATAAACGCAACAGTAGTATACCGCTGATCAAGCGTCTTCCCGACAGTGAGGCATTATTTTTTTTCTAACCTCCAGATTGGTAACAAAAGGGCAAAGCAGAAGCGGGTTGGCTAAGAATTTGTTTCAACCAAAGGATAAAAATAGTAAAAGCCCCTACGGAATATTCCCTGTTTTCGCAACAGTTCAAAAGAAGCAAGTGCAGAAAAGTATAAATAGTCAAACCATGTTTAAATATTATTTTATCTTATCATAACTAAATATCAAATACGATCTTTTTTTTTTTTTAAATATTTTATCTATTTTGTACAGTATCGTTTCACATGTAAGCATATCATATAAGAAATATCGTTGTCTATTGTCTACACAATATTTATTTATAAACTATACACAGTTTACTTTATAACACACATGTGTACTACTTAAGTGTTAATACAAAATAGTGAAATGTGGCATTCGGCATCCGAATGACGTTGATGAAAGCGATTATAGGTTTTCGTGTAACCTTCAACAATAATGAAATGTGGCAAAAGTTAAAAGTCATCTAACTCTAAACGTTTTGTCGTAAAACGAAGAGAGCTCATGTATGAAATTCAAGGTGTCTTTGTAATTCTCGAAAAAACGATGGTATGTTCATAAAGTTGCGTTATTTTAAAATTTGATTGAATATTCCTGCTCAGACAATATCAAATGTTCTATTAAAACTTCCTGGTTCATTTTAAGATGAGTTTACATCTATGCATCTCATTTCATCAATAAAATTGTAATCCTTGTTTGTATGTGATACAGCCAAAGAGGAACACACGAGGTCACTAGGGGAGAAGCAAGAAAGAACTTCAGAGGAGGAAAAGGAGGGCTTCCGAAAACAGGCAAAAGAAATTAGGGATGACCTATTTAAGGGCAGGATAGCAGAGGATAAGGTACTAGGTAAGTTCTTTTCTTTCAGCTTCAGATACAATCACAGATTGTAAAATCTCTTTTGAACACACATTAGATGATCTTTTTTCGCCTATAGATTTACCTTCTGTTGATGAGAAATAATTGTATTATAGAATATCGATTCTTTGTGCACTCATATATGATCCAAATAAAAAGATTTTTTTCAGCTTTTTCAAATGATCTCCGGTCAGAATTTAGAAACATGAGATATGACCCGATTTTAAAAAGAGGGACGAAAGACCGAGGCACGGACAAACTCGCAAAAAGTGACACGTTCTCTCTTTTGGATTCTTTTATTAATTTTATTGATACAGAATTTTTGTATTATCTTGGTTAATACATTGCTATTAGAACCAGAAAATGGGAACTGAGAAATGAATGTTTGATACAGCTAGCATGCTTGTTTCATGCCTTTGAAAAGCATAATTATTTAAAGATGATACCTTATCACCTTGCAGATTTGCAAAACTTCCCGTCTGATGTTTTGAACTTTTTTCACAAAGGTTGTTTCTCAGTTTCCATTTCTGAATAAAGCTTAAATTAATTTGAAAACAAAGAATCATTATGCTTTAAATTCATTCGGCCAGTCATCCGTAGCAATATTATCATATTATCTGCCTTACAGAGCAGAAACACTTGATAATTTGATAACCCAATTAGGATTTAACAGATTCTCCCCATCATGCAGACATGTCTGTCCCATATGTACACTTACAATAGAGAATTATAGAGAAATACTTCTCTTAGTTGAAGCAGTCAATTTATTTATTTCAGATGACAAAAATAATCTAAACCACATTTATTTGGACATTAATGCAACAGACGAACAGTCAGACAGCCTATTGATTACAGACGGTAATGGACAAGAGGACCTTATAAATTATGTACAGTGTTTTTTTCATGATTTTGGTATCTGCTTCTTCTAAAAAAAGGTCCCCAAGGAGAAGAAGAAACCTTATTACATTTTCTGCTCTGAAGTTCACTGTTACTAAACAGAAGTAGGAGATAAAAATTCAGAAGACAGTTATGGCCTGCTTGAGAATTTTTTATTTAGCTTTTTCCAAATTTACGAACAAAGCTGTTGCAGATTAAGACCAGTTTCTTCAAATACCCAGTGCAATATGTGATGCAGATGGATTACCAGAAAAAGGTCAGAAATCTTGGGCTAAGTCTGTATTTAAGAAGATGTATCCGGTATCTTATATTTCAAGATTACCTCCACCCCACTTGATACTGCCTTATAATAGATGGAACGTTTATCGTTAACACTTTTCACCTGTCTGTGAATAAAACATTTTTACATCAAGCAGTACGACCCCACTTTTAGTTTAAAGCAACTGCGGTTCATTAGGTATTTGGTCATCCTAACATACATTAAAAAGTCCAGAAGAGATATTACTGATCAAACTGTTAAATGTGATCAATTATCCCCTGATACCGATTTACCCTCTATAAACTGGAGATCCTATATTTCTGCGCTAAAACAGAAAAGGCTTCTTGTAAATTTTATTTTAGATCAGTTCCTTACATTCGCAAATCAGAAATTTTCAAATTGTGAATGCTCATTCATCACTGCTGGTGGATTTAGTAGCCAGCTTAAAGATCAGGCTCCATTTGCTATTGTAAGTATATCCATAGAGTACACGATAGCATTAGGTGACCATGAAAAGGTTGACACCTAGGTGTGGCTTCATGTAGTTACTTCCACTGCACCAACAGTTAATATTTATAGTCCAGACACTGATGTTTCTTTCATAGAGCTGCCTCTTGTAAAACAGTGATTAATTGTTGTATGTACAAATAAAAGATTCCTCATACGACAACCTTTTATTAACATGAATGAATTTTCTGTAGCCTTACAGAATGATATTTATTTTCAGGGTATTGAAGATATTGAGTCATGTATACAATTCCTGTATATTTACAGTGGTTGTGACTACGTCTCCTACTCAAAAAGGTTTCGGAAGAAAACCCGTTTTGTTCTATTTTGAAAGCATGCTTCATTTCTCACTCGTACAGCAACTGCATGTTTGTGGGACTTTTATTCAGAAAGTGCATGTTTGCATTTTGTAGATTGATATCAACAGTGTATTTTTCTGAATATTGCGCTGCATTTTTGCCACTGACCTCTGTAAATCCTTTTAAGTCAGTCTTCACAGTCAATATATATATTCATGATAAACATGTATCGTTAATATCAAAGTCGGAAAATAATGTGGGAGAGAGTCTTTACAAAACAGGAAGTCATGCCAAATTTTGTGGCATTGAAATTTCATTGGCTAAGATCAAACTAGGTTTTTTAGGTTTAAGCACAAGCTTCTGAAAAATTCATTCAGCTCTCCTCTCTTTTAGATTTTGGACGGAAGGTAAGGAATACTTTACTTGAAAGTATATTGGACAGTGAACGATTTTTTTAGAAAGAAGGGCAGACAGTTCAGTGGTACACAAAAGTATGTTCATGTAAGACAGGTCTAATCGCTTCAAATGCAGAAAATCTGATTCAGATTGAACAGTAAATTTAAACTTTGACTCCATAATAAATGAGATGGTCAAGTGCAGCAAATCATATCCACTTCAATGTTTTGTAAAGATATTTAACTATTTAAGAAAGTATTTACAAGAACTATGGGTTTAAGGTAGCACAATACAAAGATTTTATAACTCCAACTCCTAAGTTTTAAAATGCTGTAACTTTCTTAATAATGCTTGAAAATTTAAAAAAGTGGTAGTTTTGGATAGCTAACAGATTATTCTTTCAAAGTAATGAAACGTTAGTATTATACAACAATTATGTAATCAATTATAAGGTTAACTGTGTCTAAACTATTTTTCACCAAATTTCCCCACTTTCAAATGAAATTAGCTTCTGCATAGGTATCCATAGAGGGTTGATTTTAGTATATGTTGTTCCTATGGCCATTATCTACAAAAGGGTGTCTCAGATTTCAGATAGAATGTATAGAACAAATTTTACACCTAATTAAACATTATCTTCTTTTATGTGGTTAGGATGTTTACACTAATTAGAGATTTATAAGAGAATGGAACACCATAGAGACAATCTGAGACACCCTTTTGAAGCCCATGATGTGTTGGTTAAGATTTCGTTAAAATTTTCTGTATAGTTGAGGAGATGATAGAGCTAAATTCATTCGAGTGAACTTACCCTGATCTTGCCGCTAATTACATAATAATTGATTACATAATGATTGCATAATAAAAATATTACTCTTTTATCTATCTATATATACCTCTTTTATTCTTTTCTATGCATTCATAAGAAAGTTACAGCATTTCAAAGGTTAGTGATTGGAAGTAAAATAAAAAAATCTTTGCATTATGCTACATTAAGGATTTATTGTCCATTTCATAAAAAGTAAAACTGGCCATTTCATAAGAAGTAAAATCACAAAAATATTGAAATTCAAAACGATAAAACACATAAAGAAAATTGACAACCGTCATATTCCTGACTGATGCATATGGTACACTGACATAATTGAAAGAAATAATAAACGATTTAAGTGATGCAACTAGACATCTTCTAGTACAGCCGGAAATTAAATGCACAAATAGTTTTGAACAACAGATGTGATGAAAGAAAAAGACATCTGATGAAATGAGTGACTTTTATAAGCAATCTTATCAATCTCAAAGCTTAATTACTTTTAAAATATATTATGTTGATACTTCATTTGTGCAAAGAGAATGTTAAAGTTTTTGATAATAATATTAAATCATATCATACTAACATGGGTAATAAAACTATAATTGAGATAAATTTGTCTTTGTGGGACTGGTACAGTGAAGGTTGAGCGACGAGGCCATATATATACATATCAGTAACTCGAGTACAATCTTAGTGATGATATTGCATTTTTTTGTAGACTTTCTGCTTGTAAGCATAATCTTGTTTACCTATGTTATTTTCAGATGAGTACTTACAGCTATGACAATAATAAGGCCATTAGAAGGGGAACAGTTTGTCTTAGATGTCCCGAGGAGTACCCATACAAGGGACCAAGATATAGAGTTATCAGTCATATTCTACTGAAGCACGTGGAGATAACCCAGGTACCCTACTACTGTTTACTTTGTGGTTATAAAACCACAAAGGAAAGTCAGCCGAAGGCTCACCCCACTTTCCACCGTCAACATGTTGAGCAGAAGGAAGAGGCCATGGCTGCTAGGACGTTTGAATGAGATCAACTATATTTTCGGACGAGTGAATAACCCTACCAGCCTAAGCCAGAGAATTTTTTTTAAATTAATGGATAGTAAAAGCACCCAGCAAAACCCCATTAGCTGCTCGTCTGTTGGTACTTAAGTACAATCGTAGTGATGAGATTTGTGTAGGCTTTCTGCATGTAAACATACTCTTGTTTAAGAACAGAAAAGACTGCTTAGTTGTATGTCTTTTTTTGTTGAAACAGATAGAGATCAAGTTTTAATTGTTTGTATTTTATTCTCTTGAAAATGTTATACGATATTAAAGTTTTTATAGCTTATAAATATATTAATATCGCTTATACAAAACAAAATATGATCTAGGAGTAAAACAATACATGTAAACTTACCATCATATAATTGATTGATTGATTGTTGGTTGTTTACCAACCAGTGGAAAATAGTTTAAGTATGAACAGGAGAAAACAATTTGTAAACACATACAGTAGGTAGGTCAATTAATAAAACCGTCCGGGATGAAGGTCGGGGTAAATTTAAGGTGCCACTGCAAAATGAGGGTGTATTATGCATTATTATTTTACGTGTTGTTTTCATTTATATTTAGAAGCAAAGGGAAATAGATTTCGCCTTGCCACCTACGGACCCCCCAGAGAGTTGTTACTCGGGTACTTAACGAACATTGAACGTGTGACTCTTTCAACGCGAGGCATCGCATCAAACGTTTCCATTCTGATTGGACGTGACTGCGTACTTGTATATCCCGCATACTCAAAACGACGTGAAGACATTCACTTTTGGGGATTTGGCATTTACAATAATAATTCTTTTGGTTTACGCTATATATACTTGAACTAAGCAGCCATACATTATCAAACTGTTTTAAATTGATTGATAATTTTAGTAATTATCACTAGCCATTAAAACTGCAATGACGTAACTACTGCGCTTTGTTAGAAAAAAACCAACAAATACCGTGTTGTACAAATGTAGGCATGAAAAGGCTCCGACTTACATTCTATTATAAAATAATTCAGTATGCCCTATTTTCTTCTAAAATTTCATCCTAGCATCCCTCTCCCCAAATGTAATCAAATTGTAGATCCATTAATGACGAATATGGCGCAGAAAATATTGCTGTTATTAAAAATCGCAAAACCAAATATATGTGTTGTTATGCAATTTGTTGATGATCTACATTTGTTTTCAGAAGTTATACAAGCAACTATCCAATCAAAACACAGCTAGGAGAGCAACCCACGATGGCTTATTATAAGACTCTACTAAGGAGAACAGATGTAACTGAAAAAGTCGAGTCAAATTTTCTAGGACGTGCTGATTTAATTATAGTTATGTAATTATGGCTCATTGTTCAACAGTATTTGTTATTTTTAATTATTTTTTTTTATTTATGAAATGCACATTAATACCCCTAGGGATTCAAATTTAATACGCAATTTGAAAATGACTACCCCTCCACATCTAATTTGATAATTCCAGATAGTATTTCACCCGCCAATGAATTAACTAAAGTAAGGGTTCAACAGGAAATATTGGATTTTTTTTTGAAATATTATGGGTTTAATTTCTACCATCTGAGAATATTATCAATTCTACAAATGAGTTGTTCAATTATAGTCATAAGTTTTGTTTACGGGGTTTACAATTTTGTTTTAATGAAATACAGCAAAAGAGGGTGACATTTGTAGAGTTAAACCCAATTAAGCTCATAACGTAGCATTTTTCTATTCACACTCTTGCCTGTATAAGTATTTGGCAGAATATATAGATTATATTTCAAATTTGAAATTTTCTCACCACATTTGAATAAATTGCGTATATTAGAAATCAGCTTTGTCAATGTTAAAACATTTACAAAACTTTGAATTTTTCGAAAAACTAAGGATTTTCTTATCCCAGGCATAGATTACCTTAGCCGTATTTGGCACAACTTTTTGGAATTTTGGATCCTCAATGCTCTTCAACTTTGTATTTGTTTGGTTTATAACTAATTCGATATGAGCGTCACTGATGAGTCTTATGTAGACGAAACGCGCGTCTGGCGTACTAAATTCGAACCCTGGTACCTTTGATAACTGTTAAAGGTGGTACGTGAAAAAATAGTGCTGATCATCATGTTAGATACCAAAAGGATTTGATAAAACAGTTGGGGGCAAACAAATTAAACGACGCAATATCTCGAACTACAAGTGCACGCAACATACAAGCTTCTATCATTGATAATTTTGACACCTGCAAATGGTATTAAATGGAAATCATCATCCTATACAAAGACTGTTTGGACCGAGGATGAACACAGCCTACGCACAAAAAACTTAGTGAATTAAAGCCTATTGATTATAAGGTAAAAAGACAATTCGAAGTAATCAGGGGGAAAAAATTGACATCTTCGGCAAAGAAACATTGTTGTTTACCATAGTTGCATTAATAATATTATTGATAAATTGGATTATCCTGTTTTTGAAGAAAATGAGGACGATGATGATTTGACAAAGCACATCTCGTCCTGGGTGTTTATATTGCTCTATGCTCACTTGTTAATATAGCCATGAATTTATTACACATGTATTTTACCAGATTTCTTCGTCAAATTGCAGGATTTCGGGAAAGTTCGGAGAGCCGACAACCTTGCTATAGAAGTTGCCATGTCTCTTTACTTTAAACGACAAAACTATGTTATATCTATGTTATATATACCTGTGTGACGTCAAACGCGCGATTCAACGCCAGCACTTTACATTTTTCAATCCCTTTTTCACTATGCAGTCAGCATTTACTAGAACGAGCAAAGATTGGTATGAGTATTGGTAGATACAATTTAAAGATTTTAATTTATTTCATATTTTATAAGAAAAGTCTTTGCTTTGGCAACAGAGAAATATGAAAATATCTGGAGTCAATGTTAAAATAATTTTTGAATTTGTTAAGTCTGTGTTTATTTATGAGGTTTAGTCACCAACTTTAAATCCTGAACAGTCAGATGTTGCTGCCATGTGCCCTTTGGTGTTGAAGCGGAGTAACTTCTGAACAATGAAAACATCAATGTCTATTAATACTTTACCACATGTTGTTATTTAAAAAGCCATATTCTTGAAAGTAGCAAATGTTCTTGTGCTATAGGAAAATTAGGGACTTGTTGACATGTCACTGACCTGCTAACATGAAATCTTGTAATTTGAAAAGTATTCCATGTGATGTTTTTAAAACAGAAATAGCGTAGACTGCACATGCCGCGTGGTAAAAAAAATTGTGTATTGGGTTATATTTGGTTATTACACTCAATCATCGTTACAGCAACCACGGGGTCTGCATTCCACACTTTACAACCCTATCAAATACAAATGTTGCTGAGCTTGCAAAAGGTATGTTATTGACAACAGTTGTTTGCTTCCACTTCGGAGAGTAGAAAACATTAAAATGGTAGAAATGACTAAGCTTCAAAGGAATGAACCTAAATGGCGTAGAATGGGAAAGGACCGACTCATTGCACCTGTTGCTGGAAAAGTTCAAAATTTGGAATAAACGTGTGGTTGGCTGCTCCAAGGTGGAAAGCTCGCATTAGTTGAGATAGTATATTCAAAGAGATAGAGCACTAAATAAAATTATGTCTGATGTTGTGAGTATACAAGTTATTATTGTGAAATAACAATATTATTTTAATAAGATAAAGGTGACAATGTAAGTCCCGGTGTTTAACTTTCGGTAACTAAATATGTTGGTCACTAGTTGAGGAATTCGTGTGTAAATATAGCTATGGTTCTTGAGATAGTAACTTAAATAGTTTAGGGAAAAACATGTGTATGTTTTATGGCAGTTTAGTGAAGGTCAAACCTTTTCTCTTGTTTGTTTAAAGGACTAGTTTTAAAGATATGCTGTGTTACGAGTAGTATTCGTGTTAAATGTTGCAAGATCAACCATACCAGGGGCAAACCCAGTGACTCACCCCCGAGTCCAGCCGTCCCCCGGTGAAATTATTTTGTTAGTATTAAATATTGAACTTAATACATTATTCAATCTTACTTTAATAAAAACGTTGTGTCTTTTGATTTCTCTTATTTTTTAGTGTAAATTCACATTGCGATAAGACGTGTCACGGTACTTGCCTATCCCAAATTCATGTATTTGGTTTTGATGTTATATTTTTTATTCTCGTGGAATAATGCCTAATGCTCGGTCCGTTTCTCTGTGTTACATTTTAGTGTGATTAGCCCGATTTTGTTTTTTGTCAATGAATTTGTAAGTTTTGAACAACAGTAAAGGAAAAAATGGTGGGTTGAACCCAGTTTTATGGCATGCCAAACCTCGCACTTTTATGGCCATGTGAAATATAGCAGCAAAATGACAACACAACACCACAGGACTACAATATAAATAAATTGGAGAACACAATAGACAACTTTCGAGTTCGATGCATTTCCGTTAAAAACTCTGGTTTTAGTGAACGTCATTTGTGCGTTAAGGGGCGTCGTCACTTCCGTTCCAATGTTGAGCGAGTGGTTGGAAAACTATAATTCTATATTGTACGAATTATTCGGCAAATTAAATTCTCAAAATTGACAATCAGTACTGCTGTCATTAGGGAATTGTCATTAAGTACCTACAGAACAACAATTATTTATAGTTTATCCTGCACAATGACGATACGACGCTTGATGAACGTTAATAGTGCAGGGATACAGGCGACCCCCCTCTATCTGATAAATGACGTCATAAAGGCGCGTATAATTGACGAGTTTTTTCCGGTGACGGATGAACTCGAAAGTGGTCTATTGACAAAGAATCACACGAACAGCCTACAAAAGGCAACAAGTTAAAAATTTCAATACGCCAGAAGTGAATTTAGTCCACACAAGACTTACTAGTGACGCCCAGATACAACAGTTTGAAAGCCGAAACAAGGACAAAGTTGAACAGCATCGAGGACCAAAAGAAAAAAAAAAGTTGTGCCTGAAACGGCAAGGGTTTTCTGTTAGTTACCAGAACATCCCTATTATTTAGAAAATTCCAAGATTCCTTTTTACGTGACCCTGTGATCTCTGGTGGACGACTAACGCTAGAGGCAGCGTAACAATATGTTGTCCTATATAGACACTTGAGTTGGACTATAAATATTTTAATTGCTGTACCCTTTATCGCCTGAGGAGGCAAATCGTCATACTCTTGTCTCACACACGATGATTAATATTAGGATGTGTCATTCACGTCACAAATACAGTGCCTGCTAATCAATTGAATTATTGGCGTCTGTCAGAAGCTGTGGCAAAATAAATACTTGAAAGTTAATATCGATACATGGGTAAAGTGTTAAAGAAAATCAAGATAGGTAAATTCGCTCTTCAAGTCGCCAATACACGGATTCAGCATTAATCTTGATTATCTAATGCAGATTTCATAGTTTCCACCTTCTTCTCCTTGATTGATGGTTGATGAAGGCCTCCTACAAACGAATTGTTGCAGGTGTATTACACGAGCAAAGCACGTGGACCGTTACCTTTTATCTAGTCGGACAGGACGTGGTTGCGTACCTTTACATCTCACACAGCATAACGGACGCTCTATTTAGCGAAGGTTTTACAGCCGGTCGAAAGAAGACCAAATGGGACTATAGTTTTATTTCCTAGCTACTGTCGCCCTTAAGGAGAAATATATCGAAAGATAAATATCTTGAATTGTACTTCGACGATAAACGCATGAATAGAGTATTTGAAAACCAGAAAATAATGAGATACAGATTTCGTGCGAAGGAACAATGAGTTTATGGATAAAAGAACAAGTGTTTCAATGCCCACTCCCCAATAGCCTTGCTTGATTTTTAATCTTCCCACCTAATATACATTTACTAATCCTTTTTTTGTAGTTTCTTTAAACCATTTTATAATTATCTCATAAGTAAGATGGCGCAATTTCTATGTCATTTGGTGTCTAGTTGTCTCATTGGTAACCATAACTCCTATTGTTTATCATTATATTTAGAACAAGGACAATGCAATTTCCTATAAAAGTAATATTTTCAAGAGGTACAAAAAAGTAAAATCACAAAAATACTGAACTCTCGAGGAAATTTAATCGGAAAGTTCCTAATCACATGGCAAATTCAAATGACTTAACACATCAAACATATGGATAACAATTGTCATATTCCAGACTTGGTACAGGCATTTTCAAATGTAGGAAATGGTGAATTGAACCTGTTTTATAGCGTTAAAACTCTCACTTGTACGACAGTCGCATCAAATTTAAATAAATATTGATGCGTCATCAAAACAAACCGATATAACAGGTAAAAATGACACAAATCAAAGGTAAAATCTCTTCATTCGGATGGTCACATTCGTGAAAAGGGAACAGGATTGTAGCAACGACACAAGGAACATATCCGATATCATCTATATAACAGATATTCCATAACGGTCAACCAACTAGTGAAATAAACTCATCATATATACAAGGATTAAAATTTTATATTAACGCCAACGCGCGTTTCGTCTACAAAAGACTCATTAGTGACGTTCGAATAAAAAAGTGTTTTAAAAAACAAGTTAAGGACGAAGTTGAAGAGCATTAAGGGCCAAAATTCCAAAACTTCCGTAAAATTTACGAAGTGGTGATTTCAGCTTCCGAATGTGCGACTATTTGAAAGCTGAAATCATCTCATTTGTCGTAAAGTTTTGTTTTCAACTGACTCTCAAAGTCAATTTCTAAGTTCTAATTTACAAGTCTCTAAAAAACAAAAGATCGGCAGATTTAAGCGATTCGCAGAAGTCAACTAATAATTACATGCATTTACTTTTTAAAACTGAATTTTGCTCTATATATCATCTGTTAATATGCTATTGATGTTTGCTATTAGATTAAAACAACTAATTAGTTTCCAATAAAAGAGGGACAGTCTAACTCATAAATCGAAAATAAACTATAGATACCAGGATTAAGATTTTAAATTTACGCCAGACGCGTTTGTAAATAAACCCCGTTTTCAGAAACGTTTTGACGTCATCTAATCTATGACGCCAATCGTAAAGTGCACAAAAGTCAATTGTCAACTTTTGATGAATCCATCACTGTATCATTCATTGCCGAGGATTGCTGTATATTAATGAATGATGATATAGATTTAGAGCTTTAATATATAAGCATGGGTAATTTTTAAAAGTCTTTCGTGCGTTGCAATGGCTGGCAGCATATAAAATACTTAGTTAAAATACGATTATCATTTCAAGCAGGAACAAAATGAGTCCAGCAAAGTAAACTTCGAAAACCGACAGGAAGATCCAAATCACCAGCTATGAAGAAGAAGCCAAAACACAAAGATTGCCTAGACGAAACTAGGAAGGATGATCAGTCGACAGAGTTTGCAGCATCAGAACCTCAAAGAATGATTTCTCCATTTGAAAAACTTCAACTAGCGAACAGCAAAGATCAGTAGTCGACTCTGAGTTGGCATTTCTTTAGCTAGTCACTGAGATGACTTGAATGTACTCTCACTCAGTTCCTTAACAAAATACAGCCACATGGATGTATAAGTACCCTGCCACATTCACACGGTGTTGTACAGATTTCTGTTTGTTTCCATCGAATGAGTTAGTCTGTTTTCAACTGTCGGTTGTAGTTAGGTTTATATTGTCCTATAACATCACTGTCCTTGCTAGTAGGAGGAAGTGGTTGGCGCCATATGACTTATCTTGAAGAGAGACACCATCACGTATGCAATAGTTGGCAACCCTGTATTTGCCTTAACCACAGTCTAACTACATTCAAATGAGTGTATATCTTCTTTCAAGTGAACAACTAGCCTACAACAGACTGTACTTAACAAATCGATCCTGATAGTCGTTGCAGGGAATGTCATATCAGTCCTTTTCTTCTTCATAATATCCGGGATATTGTTGGCTACAAAGCAGCTCCAAGTTGACTTTTTCAATGATGTCTATATACCTAACATCATGAAACTTTAACAACTTCCAGTATAAATGTATTGATCCTCATCTTCTGTTTGTGGCTATCCGACATCAATTTCCTTTACCATTTTAGAGTCAGTTTTATGTTATTTTTTGGTTTTTGGTTTTGTAGCTATATTTTTGGTTGGCTTTTTGATTGGTACTTTTAGTCATGAAAATTAATATGTTGGTGTGAAGTTGCTATAGCCATAGGCAAAGGTGTTGATTTCTTAAAAGGCTTAAAATGTGCACCTGCTAAAAAGTATATCTACATCTGGTAGAGTTCAAATGTTTTGATCAGGTTTAAACTGACGCAAAAATTATACAGGCGACTGCTGTACCCAAATTTATTTGAAATCCAAATAATGTGGCAGCAGCCTGAATTTCACTGGATGTAGCCCACATTCTTCCAAGCAACATGCCTTGTATATACTTCATGGTTTTATCATGGGTTGGGTTATCATCATTCTATATTCCCATAAAATCCAATTTTGGACAATATGGAAGCATTCAGTCGTACAATTAACCGATATATGAATCACTCAGACTACAGTCTCCATTCATAATTTAACTTTAAAAGTGGAGAAAAAAAAATTCCAACACATAAGACTGTATAAAGTAAAATTGTGTTATTATTTTAAACAAGATTTGTTGAGGGTAGTGGAACTAGGTTTGCCAAAGTCAGTACAAAATTAGCAAAATTTAGTCATGGTCAACTAGAGCACTGGATTTAACTACCTCTGCATAGGACCTACGATTCTCCTCAAAATACTGAAGGTTTTTCTGAGTTCTCAAAGGTGGATGGAACTTTAACACTATACATATGATCATTCATTATGATTTATGACTTGTAAATGCAATACCTGAAATTAATTAGAAAATATAATGCCGCTGTCAGTGAAAATAGAAAGATGGTTCATGAAGGCTTCAATCTGATCATGACACTCCAAAAAAAGACCTTGCCAAAATGATACCTCCTCTATATCTTTTCGTGCGGTGCAAAATTAATATCAGACCTATTGATTCTCAATTCCTTTATGATACCTTACTTGCTCCTTAATGCTAACATTTTTTGGCTGCAGATCTGATAGTGTTGGACATCTCCCGAATGTCTCTCCTCTGCCCCTCGACTAACCTCGTGTTGCTGTTGTATTTCTACTGCAGTTAAAGTAACCAAATCACTGGTGATTCCTGTGAATTAAAATTTTCACCTTTTTTACACAAATATTTCCAAACAACAGGTAAATTGCATTCAGTATGGTTATGTGGAATATTAACATAAAAACTATATTTTATATTCAAACTTTTATTATTTTCACTCATTGTGTCAAAATCTTCAGAAACAGGAACAGCTGTGTACAATGCCTGATTACTAGTACCTTCCTTCCAGTTTAAGTAAGAGATCAAAACCTCATTCAGCTGTGTGCTAGTGAGGGTAGGCTGGCCTGTGGCTATGTAAAGAAGAAAAAAATGCAATCCACTATGCTGCGTTTATTGCATAAAATCAATTGATATTGTTGGTGATTATATGCATAAGTTTATAATTATAACCACACTATGACAATTAGATTTAGAGGCCAGTATTGAAAGGAAAATTTAAAACAATATCAACTTTAACAAAGTAAAAATGTCATTAACTGCTCAACCAATATAATAAGACCAGCATGATTATGTAGGCTTGTTTTTTTACCCCCGCTTTAAAAAAGGGGGGTATACTGTTTTACCTCTGTCTGTCAGTCCGTCCGTCCCATCAATATTTTTCGTCGCATTTTTCTCAGAAACTACAATACAAGGATTTCTGAAATTTGGTTTCATGGTTTATCTAAATAAAGGCAACAGTAGTATACTCATAAATCCATGGACAAAAAACAAAATCGGGGTCACAAACTAAAACCGCGGGAAACGCATTAAATATAAGAGGAGAACAACGGCACAACACCGAAACGCAACACACACAGAAACGGACCAAGCAACAGACAAAACACCACGAGAATAACAAATATAACATCAAAACCAAATACATTTATTTGGGATAGACAAGTACCGTGCCACGTCTTATCTCAATATCTCAAAAATAAGAGAAAACACAAACGACTCAAAAATGCAACACACACAGAAACGAACAATATAATAATAATGGCCATCTTCCTGACTTGGTACAGGACACTTTTAAAGGGGAATAAAAGTGGTGGGTTTAACCTAGTTTTATGGCATGCCAAACCTCGCACTTTAATGGCAAAGTTAAATATAACATTGAAATGACAACAAAATATTACAGGACTACAATACAAATAAAAAGGAGAACATATTAGACAAAGAGTCAGCTATACCGTGTGATGCTTTTCAGATTGATCACTTGATAACTTCCTGTTTACCGAACACTTGTATGATTTTACACATGATAGTCAAGTTGAAAATTTTCGCCAGGAACTACAATACAAGGATTTCTGAAATTTGGTTTCATGATTTATATAAGTCAGCTATACCGTGTGATGCGTTTTCAGATTCATCACTCGACAACTTCCTGTTTACCGAACACTTGCATATTTTTACACTATTTATATTATCCACTTGCGGCAGGGGTATCACCAGTGAGCAGTAGCTCGCAGTTTCACTTGTTTTTTTATTTATTAGATTTATATATATATTATATATATAAAAACTACGTTCAAACCTATGATTGCGTTGGATAAAAACCGCAATTTTTATTCGTGTGCATGTCAAACAAATTTCGTTGTAGAAGGGTCTAAAAACAGCACAAACAACATTTTCCATAATATATATCTTTTAAACTGATTTTTACTGTGCATATCATTGAGACCTAAAAAAAAAAACCCGTTCAACCCGCCACATTTTTGAGTCTGCAATTTCAGAAACATACAGTACGTTTTAAGAAAACCGACCACTATTTGTGGATGGACTTCTGAAGTCTGTATCCACAGGCCAGCACTCTGGTTTCATTGAAGAAACACCCCAATGTCCCCTCGGTTGTTTTCACTGTAAAAAAAAGTTAACAAAGATCAGTAAGAGCAAGTGTCTTAATGTAGTTGCAAACTCAGTTTGATGCAATGATTGCAAATGATAATAAGAAAAAACTTGAACACAATGTTTTGCATATAGACATTACATGTTCAAACAATATGTTATTTGGTATCTTTTTTTCATCTCCACACTGTAAGATGTTTTCATTATATAACTGATACATATAGTTACATATCACACACATACAGAATTTAAAAACATTTTCTATTATTGATTTTGATTTGATATGACTTTTACTATAAATTAAGGAAACCTTATTTGATATCACAATGTAAGATGTACGTTAGTTGAAAGAAAGTACAAATGCAACACTATATGATTGACACCCACACATATGCATAAATATAATTAAGCATTACAATATATAGAGTATAGGCATATACGAATCAGATCTACTCTAACATTGAAAGGTTGATTTTAAGCTCACCTGGCCCAAAGGGCCAAGTGAGCTTTCACATCAGCGTCCGTCGTCGTCCTGCGTTAACGTTTACAAAAATCTTCTCTGATGAAACTACTGGGCCAATTTAACCAAACTTGGCCATAATCATCATGGGTGTATCTAGTTAAAAAAATGTGTCCGGTTACGCGGCCAACCAAGATGGCCGCCATGGCTAAAAATAGAACATGGGGGGTAAACTGCAGTTTTTGGCTTATAACTAGCAGACCAAATCTGACAGGAAGTAAAATTGTTGATCAGGTCAAGATCTATCTGCCCTGGAATTTTCAGATGAATCGGACAACCGGTTGTTAGGTTGCTGCCCCTGAACTGGTTATTTAAAGGAAATTTTGCTGTTTTTTGTTATTATCTTGAATACTATTATATATAGAGATAAACTGTAAACAGCAATAATGTACAACAAAGTAAGACCTAAAAATAAGTCACCATGACCAAAATGGTCAATTGACTCCCTTAGGAATTATTGCCCTTCATAGTCAATTTTTGTCAATTTTTATCAATTTTTATTAAGTTGGTAGATTTTCACTAACTTTTTCCACAGAAACTACTGCTATAGATAGAGATAATTATAAGCAGCAAGAATGTTTAGAAAAGAAAGATCTACAAACACATCACCATCACCAAAGCACAATTTTGTCATGAATCCATCTGTGTCCTTTGTTTAATATTCACATAGACCAAGGTGAGCGACACAGGCTCTATAGAGCCTCTAGTTTATGTACTTACCAGATATATAGACTAAAAAATCAACCTGTGTTTATTTATATATAAAAACATATTGTTAAATAAGCATTTCTACTACCCAAACACCAAAACTTACATATTCCTAGATGTGGAATGGAAAACTAATATGCAAAATATAATGTAATTTCTTCAACAACATAAATTGCTTTACAGGCAAATAATTTTATTATGCTTAATGATGACTTAATTCACAAAAATAAAAAAAGTGAAGTGATATAGTGTAATTATTACATGACAAAATTGCACACAATACAATAGAAAAAGTACAAATTATAAAGGAATAACCCTTTTCTTTTGTATTTCATAATCTATTCAACAATGAACAATTTATATCATTCCATGTTTAGTCTAAACAAATTTATATATATAGTGGATTGGGAAACATGTTTGCAACTTATATTAATCTCTTTCCACTTTGCAGGGTGTGATTGCTGCCTTTTGGCAGCATTAGTCTGCTTTTTTTTACGTGCAAGATATATGGCTCTCTATAGCTAATAACACGGGTCAGCCATTTACCCTTTCGATGGACTGTCATCGTTTCCTCAACACCATACTCGCAAATGGTGTCAAGGGAGAGCCGAAAATTCAATCCCTGACATTTTCATCCCAGAAAAGGAATCGAACTAGAAACCATGGTGTTAGTAGTAGGATGCACTAACTAGGTCAAGACGGTTGAAGTCTTTTTTGTGATATGGTAATGACAAATTTATAGAACTGTTGCAGTTGTATTTATCACTTACTGTTTCATATTATGTACATATATGATATTGTTTTTATATTTGTCATTCATTTTTATCAGACTTCTTTGGTTCTATATGCAATTGGGAATAGAGCTCTTTGGGAAGAATTTTAGTGCCCAGAAAAATCGAGGACAATCAGTTGAGAAACAGTTGAGGGCTGAGTTTTTTTTTACTACTTGTACTTTAAATTCCATGGTTACATCTATCATGTGATAATATGTTATGCAACTCTCAAATGCGCTTAGAATATTATACATAGCCAGAAATGAGTAGTGGTTTTGCTAATTAATATTCATAATATGTAAATGACAATTGTACCACGTGATAGTAGTTTGAACTTGACTGGCTTGATAGGCTTGATATCATTAAAATCCTTGAAACACGGATATCATAAGTTGCCCGTCACAGAGTCCTTATTTACAATCACTTTGATATTTCCGTAAAGTTGTCAGGCGGTCAAAATCAAAACTATGAACGCGAATTTAGTGAATTTCCGTGCTTTCGTGAGTTTATTTCTCTTGAAATAGTGACATTTTAATTTTACGTGGGAACCTAAAGTTCAACGACTACACATACAAGGTTTGGACTTGTTTATTCTTTGGAAATTCAAGTTTCAAATTTCACCCCGGCAACCTGTTTTTGTAAAGACCTTGTAAGCCAATTTTCAACACGAATTTTGCAAATTTGACGTTTCAGCCATTTCAGCCTGTATTTTACACTGCAATGTTAAAGGCCTCTCGCTTCGATTTTTAAAATAGCTCAGGAACCTGTATTTTTGCAACAGCAGTCATTATGTTTCGTTTAAATGGTGTATATTGTTGTGTATATTCATTTTCTGACCCGGCAACCTGTCTATCACTTAAATTAAAATAAAAACAGACATTATTTCAAAATTCCCTATCATTTTAATGTGATTTCCGTGACCCGTATCCGATTTCTTTAGTATAATATTCAAATAAGCAAAGTGGCGTTGATTTCTGGATATGATGCAACTACAAAAAAAATATAAAATTTGTCTTTGTGGTTAACACTTTCGTATTGAGAAGTCACCTTTATAGTAGGTGTGACTGAATAAAATCATGTAATGTAATTATTATAATACATTAGATATTTAATCGTTTTAGTAAACAAATACTGTAAACCAAGTTATAGTTGCGAGTGATTTATTTTCCAGACTTTTGCGAGTAGAAAAATAACGCAAATGTAAGTCGTGGCGAATATGTAGTACATGGATATGTCCTTATTTAAATACATGAAACACATTGGAAAATCGCGAAAGTGACTCCTTTGATATCAAATGTCTTTTTACGGTATTTGTTTCCATCTAGAGAACCCTTTTGTCTAAAATAGGAAGACCTACAATAAGAAATTAAAGGAACAACTTACCTATCATAATGTTATGCAGGTGACATCTTTCTTGCTTGTAACATAGATTTTTGTTTAAGTTGTTGAAACTGTGTTACAAATATGTTGGTATTGTGTATTGCTTACTCTTTCAATTATTTGAAGTACAGAAACATACTAATATAGCAGCATGAATACTGCATATACTCATAGTATTTCCATAAAAGCTGTTGATGGAAAAGTTACTTTCATTAGGGTTTTTTATTAATTGCAAGATTCATAAGATATTACTTTCTTCCTTTTAAGTAGGAACGTTTGGGACAGTTCTATAGGCACTGTCCACAAAAGCATTGACAATCTCCTGGCTAAGAGCCCCTACTGTACTTGGGGATCCTAAAAAAGAAATCGTGATGCAAAATATCTTAAAAGATATAGTATTAAATCAGTTGACTTTTAACGAAATTAACTTATTCATCGGTCAGGGATATAACTCTACAAAAAAGTACTCCTTGTATTTCCACTAAAGCTGTAGATGGAAAACTTGCATTCATTATAGTAATTTTTTTATTGCAAGATTCATAAGATATTACTTACTTTCCTATAAAGTAGGAACGTTTGAGACAGTTCTATAGGCACTGTCCACAAAAGCATTTACAATCTCCTGAATAACAGCCCCTTCTGTTCTTGAGGATCCTGAAGAAAAACCATGATTCAAAACATCTTAAAATATATCATTCAATCAATTTACTTTTAAACGAAAATAACTTAATTATCAGTCAGGGATATAACTCTTCAGAAAAGAACTCCTTGTATTTCCACAAAAGCTGTAGATGGAAAACTTTCATTCATAATGGTTTTTATTAAATGCAAGATTTATAAGATATTACTTTCTTTCCTTTAAAGTAGGAACGCTTGGGACAGTTCCATAGGCACTGTCCACAAAAGCATTTACAATCTCCTGGGTAACAGCACCTTCTGTTCTTGAGGATCCTGATAAGACGTGTCACAGTACTTGTCTATCCCAAATTCATGTATTTGGTTTTGATGTTATATTTGTTATTCTCGTGGGATTTTGTCTGATGCTTGGTCCGTTTCTCTATGTGTTACATTTCAGTGTTGTGTCGTTGTTCTCTTATATTTAATGTGTTTCCTCGGTTTTAGTTTGTTACCCCGATTTTGTTTTTTGTCCATGGATTGATGAGTTTTGAAAAGCGGTATACTACTGTTGCCTTCGTTTATTCAAAACATCTTAAAAGATATAGAATACAATCAGTTTACTTTCAAACGAAAATAACTTAATTATTAGTCAGGGATATAACTCTACAGAAAAGTACTCCTTGTATTTCCACAAAAGCTGTACATGGAAAACTTACATTCATTACAGTTTTTTTTTAATTGCAAGATTCATAAGATATTACTTACTTGCCTTTAAAGTAGGATCGTTTGGGACAGTTCTATAGGCACTGTCCACAAAAGCATTTACAATCTCCTGAATAACAGCCGCTTCTGTTCTGGAGGATCCTGGAAAAAAAACCATGATTCAGAACATCTTAAAAGATGATTGAGTATCATTCAATCAGTTTACTTTTAACGAAAATAACTTAATTATTAGTCAGGGATATAACTCTAAAGAAAAGTACTCCTTGCATTTAAACAAAAGCTGTACATGGAAAGCTTACATTCATTATAGCTTTTTTTAATTGCAAGATTAATAAGATATTACTTTCTTTCCTTTTAAGTAGGAACGTTTGGGCACAAAAGCATTGACCATCTCCTGTCTAACAGCCCCTACTGTTCTTCCCGAAAAAGAAACCGTGATTCAAAACATTATAATTTATGATGCAAAACATCTTAAAAGATATAGTATTAAATCAGTTTACTTTTAAACAAAATTAACTTATTCATCAGTCTGGGATATAAATCTACAGAAAAGTACTCCTAGAATTTCCACAAAAGCTGTAGATGGAAAACTTACATTTAATAAAGTTTTTTTTAATTGAAATATTCATAAGATATTACATACTTTCCTTTAAAGTAGGAACGTTTGGGACAGTTCTATAGGCACTGTCCACAAAAGCATTTACAATCTCCTGATTTACAGCCCCTACGGTTCTTGAGGATCCTGAAAAAAAACCATGATTCAAAACATCTTAAAAGATGTATCATTCAATCAATTTACTTATCAACGAAAATAACTTAATTATCAGTCAGGGATATAACTCTACAGAAAAGTACTCCTTGTATTTATACAAAAGCTGTACATGGAAAACTTTCATTCATTATAGCTTTTTTTAATTGCAAGATTCATAAGATATTACTTACTTTCCTTTAAAGTAGGAACGTTTGACCAAACGTATTGACCATCTCCTGGCTAACAGCCCCTAATGTTCTTGGGGATCCTGAAAAAGAAACCGTGTTTCAAAACATTATAATTTATGATGCAAAACATCTTAAAAGATATAGTATTAAATCAGTTTACTTTTAAACAAAATTAACTTATTCATCAGTCTGGGATATAAATCTACAGAAAAGTACTCCTAGAATTTCCACAAAAGCTGTAGATGGAAAACTTACATTTAATAAAGTTTTTTTAATTGAAATATTCATAAGATATTACATACTTTCCTTTAATAGGAACGTTTGGGACAGTTCTATAGGCACTGTCCACAAAAGCATTTAAAATCTCCTGGGTAACAGCCCCTATTGTTCTTGAGGATCCTGAAAAAAATCATGATTCAGAACATCTTAAAAGATGTATCATTCATTCAATTTACTTTTAAACGAAAATAACTTAATTATCAGTCAGGGATATAACTCTACAGAAAAGTACTCCTTGTATTTCCGCAAAAGCTGTAGATGGAAAACTTGCATTCATTATAGTATTTTTTAATTGAAAGATTCATAAGATATTACATACTTTCCTTTAAAGTAGGAACGCTTGGGACAGTTCTATAGGCACTGTCCACAAAAGCATTTACAATCTCCTGAATTACAGCCCCTACGGTTCTTGAGGATCCTGAAAAAAAACCATGATTCAAAACATCTTAAAAGATGTATCATTCAATCAATTTACTTTTAAACGAAAATAACTTAATTATCAGTCAGGGATATAACTCTACAGAAAAGTACTCCCTGTATTTATACAAAAGCTGTACATGGAAAACTTACATTCATTATAGTATTTTTTAATTGCAAGATTCATAAGATATTACTTACTTTCCTTTAAAGTAGGAACGCTTGGGACAGTTCTATAGGCACTGTCCACAAAAGCATTTACAATCTCCTGGGTAACAGCACCTTCTGTTCTTGAGGATCCTGATAAGACGTGTCACGGTACTTGTCTATCCCAAATTCATGTATTTGGTTTTGATGTTATATTTGTTATTCTCGTGGGATTTTGTCTGATGCTTGGTCCGTTTCTCTATGTGTTACATTTCAGTGTTGTGTCGTTGTTCTCTTATATTTAATGTGTTTCCTCGGTTTTAGTTTGTTACCCCGATTTTGTTTTTTGTCCATGGATTGATGAGTTTTGAAAAGCGGTATACTACTGTTGCCTTCGTTTATTCAAAACATCTTAAAAGATATAGAATACAATCAGTTTACTTTCAAACGAAAATAACTTAATTATTAGTCAGGGATATAACTCTACAGAAAAGTACTCCTTGTATTTCCACAAAAGCTGTACATGGAAAACTTACATTCATTACAGTTTTTTTTTAATTGCAAGATTCATAAGATATTACTTACTTGCCTTTAAAGTAGGATCGTTTGGGACAGTTCTATAGGCACTGTCCACAAAAGCATTTACAATCTCCTGAATAACAGCCGCTTCTGTTCTGGAGGATCCTGGAAAAAAAACCATGATTCAGAACATCTTAAAAGATGATTGAGTATCATTCAATCAGTTTACTTTTAACGAAAATAACTTAATTATTAGTCAGGGATATAACTCTAAAGAAAAGTACTCCTTGCATTTAAACAAAAGCTGTACATGGAAAGCTTACATTCATTATAGCTTTTTTTAATTGCAAGATTAATAAGATATTACTTTCTTTCCTTTTAAGTAGGAACGTTTGGGCACAAAAGCATTGACCATCTCCTGTCTAACAGCCCCTACTGTTCTTGGGGACCCCGAAAAAGAAACCGTGATTCAAAACATTATAATTTATGATGCAAAACATCTTAAAAGATATAGTATTAAATCAGTTTACTTTTAAACAAAATTAACTTATTCATCAGTCTGGGATATAAATCTACAGAAAAGTACTCCTAGAATTTCCACAAAAGCTGTAGATGGAAAACTTACATTTAATAAAGTTTTTTTTAATTGAAATATTCATAAGATATTACATACTTTCCTTTAAAGTAGGAACGTTTGGGACAGTTCTATAGGCACTGTCCACAAAAGCATTTACAATCTCCTGATTTACAGCCCCTACGGTTCTTGAGGATCCTGAAAAAAACCATGATTCAAAACATCTTAAAAGATGTATCATTCAATCAATTTACTTATCAACGAAAATAACTTAATTATCAGTCAGGGATATAACTCTACAGAAAAGTACTCCTTGTATTTATACAAAAGCTGTACATGGAAAACTTTCATTCATTATAGCTTTTTTTAATTGCAAGATTCATAAGATATTACTTACTTTCCTTTAAAGTAGGAACGTTTGACCAAACGTATTGACCATCTCCTGGCTAACAGCCCCTAATGTTCTTGGGGATCCTGAAAAAGAAACCGTGTTTCAAAACATTATAATTTATGATGCAAAACATCTTAAAAGATATAGTATTAAATCAGTTTACTTTTAAACAAAATTAACTTATTCATCAGTCTGGGATATAAATCTACAGAAAAGTACTCCTAGAATTTCCACAAAAGCTGTAGATGGAAAACTTACATTTAATAAAGTTTTTTTAATTGAAATATTCATAAGATATTACATACTTTCCTTTAATAGGAACGTTTGGGACAGTTCTATAGGCACTGTCCACAAAAGCATTTAAAATCTCCTGGGTAACAGCCCCTATTGTTCTTGAGGATCCTGAAAAAAATCATGATTCAGAACATCTTAAAAGATGTATCATTCATTCAATTTACTTTTAAACGAAAATAACTTAATTATCAGTCAGGGATATAACTCTACAGAAAAGTACTCCTTGTATTTCCGCAAAAGCTGTAGATGGAAAACTTGCATTCATTATAGTATTTTTTAATTGAAAGATTCATAAGATATTACATACTTTCCTTTAAAGTAGGAACGCTTGGGACAGTTCTATAGGCACTGTCCACAAAAGCATTTACAATCTCCTGAATTACAGCCCCTACGGTTCTTGAGGATCCTGAAAAAAAACCATGATTCAAAACATCTTAAAAGATGTATCATTCAATCAATTTACTTTTAAACGAAAATAACTTAATTATCAGTCAGGGATATAACTCTACAGAAAAGTACTCCCTGTATTTATACAAAAGCTGTACATGGAAAACTTACATTCATTATAGTATTTTTTAATTGCAAGATTCATAAGATATTACTTACTTTCCTTTAAAGTAGGAACGCTTGGGACAGTTCTATAGGCACTGTCCACAAAAGCATTTACAATCTCCTGGGTAACAGCACCTTCTGTTCTTGAGGATCCTGATAAGACGTGTCACGGTACTTGTCTATCCCAAATTCATGTATTTGGTTTTGATGTTATATTTGTTATTCTCGTGGGATTTTGTCTGATGCTTGGTCCGTTTCTCTATGTGTTACATTTCAGTGTTGTGTCGTTGTTCTCCTCTTATATTTAATGTGTTTCCTCGGTTTTAGTTTGTTACCCCGATTTTGTTTTTTGTCCATGGATTGATGAGTTTTGAAAAGCGGTATACTACTGTTGCCTTCGTTTATTCAAAACATCTTAAAAGATATAGAATACAATCCGTTTACTTTTAAACGAAAATAACTTAATTATCAGTCAGGGATATAACTCTACAGAAAAGTACTCCTTGTATTTCCACAAAAGCTGTACATGGAAAACTTACATTCATTACAGTTTTTTTTTTAATTGCAAGATTCATAAGATATTACTTACTTGCCTTTAAAGTAGGATCGTTTGGGACAGTTCTATAGGCACTGTCCACAATAGCATTTACAATCTCCTGAATAACAGCCGCTTCTGTTCTTGAGGATCCCATGATTCAGAACATCTTAAAAGATGTATCATTTAATCAGTTTACTTTTCAACGAAAATAACTTAATTATTAGTCAGGGATATAACTCTTCAGAAAAGTACTCCTTGCATTTAAACAAAAGCTGTACATGGAAAGCTTACATTCATTATAGCTTTTTTTAATTGCAAGATTAATAAGATATTACTTACTTTCCTTTTAAGTAGGAACGTTTGGGCACAAAAGCATTGACCATATCCTGGCTAACAGCCCCTACTGTTCTTGGGGACCCTGAAAAAGAAACCGTGATTCAAAACATTACAATTTATGATGCAAAACATATTAAAAGATAAAGTATTAAATCAGTTTACTTTTAAACGAAATTAACTTTATCATCATTCAGATATATAAGTCTACAAAAAAGTACTTCTAGTATTTCCACAAAAGCTGTAGATGGAAAACTTGCATTCATTATAGTTTTTTTTTAATTGAAAAATTCATAAGATATTACATACTTTCCTTTAAAGTAGGAACGTTTGGGACAGTTCTATAGGCACTGCTCGCAAAGGCATTTACAATGTCCTGTGTTACAACCCCTACTGTTCTTGAGGATCCTGAAAAAAACCATGATTCAAAACATCTTAAAAGACATCATTTAATCAATTTACTTATAAACGAAAATAACTTAATTATTAGTCAGGGATATAACTCTACAGAAAAGTACTCCTTGTATTTCCGCAAAAGCTGTAGATGGAAAACTTGCATTCATTATAGTATTTTTTAATTGAAAGATTCATAAGATATTACATACTTTCCTTTAAAGTAGGAACGCTTGGGACAGTTCTATAGGCACTGTCCACAAAAGCATTTACAATCTCCTGATTTACAGCCCCTACGGTTCTTGAGGATCCTGAAAAAAAACCATGATTCAAAACATCTTAAAAGATGTATCATTCAATCAATTTACTTATCAACGAAAATAACTTAAATTATCAGTCAGGGATATAACACTACAGGAAAGTACTCATTGTATTTATACAAAAGTTGTACATGGAAAACTTACATTCATTATAGCTTTTTTTGATTGCAAGATTCATAAGATATTACTTACTTTCCTTTAAAGTAGGAACGTTTGACCAAACGTATTGACCATCTCCTGGCTAACAGCCCCTAATGTTCTTTGGGATCCTGAAAAAGAAAACGTGATTTAAAACATTATAATTTATGATGCAAAACATCTTAAAAGATATAGTATTAAATCAGTTTACTTTTAAACAAAATTAACTTATTCATCAGTCTGGGATATAAATCTACAGAAAAGTACTCCTAGAATTTCCACAAAAGCTGTAGATGGAAAACTTACATTTAATAAAGTTTTTTTAATTGAAATATTCATAAGATATTACATACTTTCCTTTAAAGAAGGAACGTTTGGGACAGTTCTACATTCATAATGGTTTTTATTAAATGCAAGATTTATAAGGTATTACTTTCTTTCCTTTAAAGTAGGAACGCTTGGGACAGTTCTATAGGCACTGTCCACAAAAGCATTTACAATCTCCTGGGTTACAGCCCCTTCTCTTCTTGAGGATCCTGAAAAAGAAACCATGATTCAAAACATCTTAAAAGACATATCGTTCAATCAATTTACTTATAAACGAAAATAACTTAATTATCAGTCAGGAATATAACTCTACAGAAAAGTACTCCTTGCATTTATACAAAAGCTGTACATGGAAAACTTACATTCATTATATTTTTTTTATTGCAAGATTAATAAGATACTTTCCTTTAAAGTAGAAACGTTTGGGAGAGTGCTAGGATTTGGTTTGCTATCATCAGTGGTCGTTTTACCGTAAAGTTGTCCAAAATTTTTCTTAACTTGTCTTACTGTCTTTTTATTATTTAATCTGGATTATGATTTTTCATTGTTTCAGAATAGGTTATGACCTCTTTAACTGCCTCTTTTATTGACTGGGGGTCTTCATCCAATTCAATGTGTATACGGGCTTTGTAATCTTGCAAGCTCAAAAGAAACCTTTGAAGCAGGTCTTCTTGTTTAGTTTTTAAATCCCTATTTTTGTATGCCGTGTAATAGAGGCGCTTTAGTTCTGATGCAAACTTTTCAGGTGTCTCACCTGACAATTGCCTGCATCTACTTAATTGTACTTTGTAGGTTCTACTGGATTCAATGACCCCAAATCTGTTTCTTTATTCTTTAATTAATTTTGTATATTTGTCTAGAGTTTTGCTAGGCAGTTGGTCAAAGACAAAATCACCTGCCTCTCCCTGTAATCTAGGTATAAGCTCTCGAAGCTTTTCATTATCGTCCCAATTATTTAGTCGAGCCACAGCCTGAAACCTATTAAGCCAAGTTTCCCATTTCTCATTTCCTGTAAAGGCAGCAAGCTTAACGTTTTGCCATGACTTTGGCCTAGACCTGGATTTGAAAGTTTGACTGGTGGCTACACTGCCAGTGTCTGAGAGTGAGGACTCACTGTCAGAGCTTTCACTAAATGAGTTTGTAACTCGGGTTAATGATCTTATTTTGGATCATCTGGATTTAATGCTGGGTTTTTGTACTGTAGTTTTTTTTTATATCTGTATGATATTTAGCCATTGGACTGGCATTTCCTTGGAGGGCAGTCAAAACAGCAGAAATTATCTGTGTGGTCATGTTCACAAAAAACATTTTTGTTTAATCCACTCATTTCAATTGAATCACCTTGATTCATTTGTTGACTGGTCATGTCAAAAGCTTTATTTATTTGCTTTTTTTGGAGAGAAAGCGTAAGCAATGGTAAGCTCTTTCTTTGAGTTTGTTGGACTGGTTCAGATGGCTTTACAGCTGAACTGGTGATAGGTTTAGGTCTGAAGATGACCGTTTCATCTTCATGTTCATAATCTGATTGACCGGATGTTAACTCATATTCTGTGTCACATTGATCTGTTATATATTTATCAAATTCATCAGAATATTCAGTGTCATTGGCAGGAGCTTGAGTTTTTCTCCGTACCATATTTCTTTTTTTAGTCAAGAGTACGTATCACTGAATTCACTAATTTAAATGAATCCCACCGAGGATGCCAAAATCTGTAGAGTGCCAGGGTGACTATAAACCCAACAGAAAACAAAATTAAATCTCTAAATTCCAACCACTTGAAAAAGTATAAACTCAAGACTATATGAATATTTCTGACAAGACTGAATATTCTCTGACTAAAGTATAGGTTCTCCTGCTTTGATAAAAATCCGGACAATCAGATTATGCTATCCTGGTGAAAAGAACACCAAACAAGTTTTAAAGTTTCCATATTTATTTATTTTTATATACTGTAGGTCATGAACTCACTAAATATGTATTTCACACTAGTCTACAATATAAATATACAGTAATTACATAACAATACAATTTCTAGCAACTCACTAAACCAGTCTCAGAGCTTCCAATTAAAATGTAATAAAAATCTTTTCAAAAATTTATCAATTCTAAATACGTTACACCAAATGCATTATTAAATTGGTTAAAATACATGGAAAAATAGGAAATTGCGATCCAGTCCCATATAATACTAGAATACTGTTAAACGTTTGTAGAACTATATAAGAATTTGTAATGATATATACTTGAACTTTTACATGTTTGAGTCTTGGTATATTAATTACTTATTTAACTTACAATTTCTATAAATATAAAGTTTAATAATTTGTGCAGAAGTTAATCAGAAACCTTTTCTGATTTAAATAAATAAGTTTAGGAAACTGATTGCTTATCAGTTCAAAATATATAAATAACTATCAGGTCCTTCCTGATACAAATACAAAAATGTTGATTAAAGAAATACTGTCAAGTCCTTACTTTGACAGTATTCCATAAATTCAAGTCCTTCCTGAAACAGTACCTATTTTAAGATAACAGTTGGATCCTTTCTAACTGTTATCAAATTTAAATATGGTTTCCAAACCTTATGGAAACCATAATCCCTAATTCCAAAGATTGCCTATTTATTCCTATTTAAAGTAGTGTTTAAAATTTACAAACATCAAATAACTATTTAACAGATTGACTTCAATATAAACTCGAACTATTATAACTAAAGCATTGCCTGCAAAATTCGTAAAATTAACTAAAAGGTTTGAAAGTATTTGCTACAGTTTCTTAAATTTAACTTAACATGACTGATGAGAACAAAAGATTAAAATCTTAAGAGCCCGGCTCCTAAAAGTCCGCTCGAATAAGATTTAACTTTACAAAAACTAAAAAGACATTGTTTTTACCTTTCTATATTAAATAACTATAAATCTAGTTAAATTAAATTTGTAAATTTTTTCTAAAATTAACTTGAATCAATAATCTGCAATAACAAGCCAAAGTTTTAAGCAAGACTAACGTTTTTGTCGTTTTTTACGTCACCGTTGGATTTGTGGGAAGTCGGAACGTACGATATTCCCGCGGAAGTAAGATTTAAAGAAAAGAATTATTTATAAAATAATTCGTAAATTTATATAAAATATATTTCTCATCGTTTTTTTATATAAGAGCTTCTATTGTGTTATTTAATTCGATTTTCCTTGGCAACAATAAATAAAGTTACAACTGCGCCACCGGAAGTAGTGGCTTGTCTGTGAGAACAAAACATGTGTGTGTTAACGGCTGACAAAATTACAGAATTCGCCGCTAAAACAATTTGACAGCTTATCAAAACTATGTGAATACTTTATACACAACTCATGGATATACGAAATGCCGGTGAGTACAACTGTGAAAGCGTTAAATTAAAACAAAATTATATCTTTTTTAAATACTACTCTGCAATCTTTGTTTAAACCTCTGTCTCTATTTTGACAGCTCTCCTCGTCTGGGTGGCTGTTGTTGCAAGCACAACTCGCTTATCCTCCGTTTGCGTAGACGTTTGTTGGAAGTTGAAGCTCTTCTTTCTGTGTGTCCTTTGTCTTCAAAATATAAAAAGATGGATCTGGTACCCATGTAGCAGACAGTTTTTAATCTGTTCCATCGGGCAGAAAACACGATTCGTCTTTCCTTACACAGCCATATCCTGTTGACAATTAATACACTGCCTTATACTTTCCCGTCTTCTTTGCCTCCTCAGCTACTAACAGGCACTCAGAAGCTTCACAGGAACACTGGAAGCGGGAGGGTGGGGCCTGAAATCTGTCTTCAGTACAGACTTCATCCCCAATAGCAGGCAATTTCAGATGCTTACTATCCCTCATAATACTGTTACGGTTCGGGTCTGTAGACCTCAAACTATTTTATGTAGTTTTAAGTCAACCTTTTGTAGTAGTTTACTTTACTGGTATTCAACCATTGGTAGCATGGCTTATAAAGGCACTGGTTTGTAAATATATAATAAAACACTAAAATAATAACAGAGTCAAAATCAAGTCCTACTCAATTTAATACACATGTAATAGAAATATTTCATACAAATATAATAATACCCAGAGAATAAAAACGATTCAGAGACCCCCCGTGGAACGTCGAGCGTCAAGCATAATGTTTCGGTTGTCAATTCCGTAGTAGTAGTAAAAATCTAGGTCAGAGGCCAGTCTATTACATGTATTAAACGGGGAAACCTACTCAATATTATCTGGTAACGATGTTTAACAGTTGCTGGTGGTAATTTCTGAGGTATAATTTATGGTGTATAACAATAAAAGGTCCCTGGTATCGGTTTACAACGTTCTAACCAGAGCCCACAGAAGATGTCCTTTTTATACTTAGAGCCCACATCCCACATCCCCATGGAGTTGGTTGCTCGGATACCATACTGGGTTCTTCTATGAGCCCTTCCACAGCCTGTCTAGTAGGCGAGTCAAATAGATCCACTAGGTTTTTCTTAACAGATGACAGGGAGCTATAATCCCTAATTTCCAAAAGAAATACTGCAAGGGGATATTTCGGACAGTGGCGAAATAGGTTTTACAGATTGTGTCAATATTGGTGTGTTTGGCGGTGTTACTACTCTTGGCCTATGATAGTGCAGCTTTGTCTTGGATTGAAATTAGATGTTGGCACTGGTATTATGAGTTCGCTGTCTTTAGTTCTGGGGTTCGTGATATGTCTTTGGACATTCTTCTCATGTTCCATGAAGGGGAACCTCTTAATTGTAGGTACCAATTACGAGCAAAATCTGCACTGCAGCATCTTCTTAGGCTGTGTGTCCCTAACATGTCTGGTTAATTGACTCCTCAGATTATACTGGGCACCAGAGTGAAAGCAGACGAAAGTCATCTGATGTATAAAAATACTATTTTGAGAATATATTCTTTTTTAACATACAGCACAGTTGACCAGTACCCATAATTTTGCTTGCATACTTTGGAAAGTATTTATACTTAAATTTCTGTTTTTCATTCTATTTAAAAAATGAAACACATTACTTTTTATTAACACACAGCAATAAACCTATGATTAATATATAAATATATATTGATGGCGATCCGATGGATACATGTGTTGTAGGGTTGTCACTGACTCAGACGTACTTGTGAATATAATTATTTTCTGTGACTGTATCTTACATTAATTTGTAGGATCCTTTACTATAGATAATTTAGCTGATCTTTAACAATGACATCTTCATGCCTTATATATCATGTACTGTAGTACGCCGCTAGATTAAAACTGACGTGGAAAGGTAACATATGGCCACCGAAAGCTCTTTTTTTGAGAGCCCAGGTGGTCGTGTGGTCTAGCGGGACGGCTGCAGTGCAGGCGATTTGGTGTCGCGATATCACAGTAGCATGGGTTCGAATCCCGGCGAGGGTAGAACCAAAAATTTGCAAAAGCAAATTTACAGATCTAACATTGTTGGGTTGATGTTTAGACGAGTTGCATTTATATATTTTCTTTTATTTTATTTTATTTCTTTTTATATATTATTAAAGACAAAAAGAAAAAGCACCTTGCGAAATTCTTTAATTTTAATTCCCGATATATTGATGATGTTCTATCATGAATAACCCATACTTCAGCCAATACTTGCATCTCCTATATCCCAGTGAACTTGAAATTAAGGATACTACTGATACTAGAAGGACTGCTTCATACTTTGATCTTTTCCTCAATATTGACGAAGATGGACGACTTCACACGAAAATCAATGATAAACGGGACGATTTCAACTTCCCAATTATCAATTTCCCATTTCTCAGCAGTAACATACCCTCTGCCCCTTCGTATGATGTTTACATATCTCAATTGATACGTTATTCACGTGCTTGTTCTCACTATACGGACTTCATATACAGGAGTGTGCTCCTTACGAAGAAACTGCTCCAACAAAGTTATGAGGACAGACTAAAATTGACACTCCTTAAATTTTATGGACACCATCACGAATTGGTGGGTCCATACGAGGTGTCTTTAACCAAACTAGCTAAGGACATTTTTACCACATGGTAGATTGTGGTTTGTCATAATGTCGTCTTATCTTTTAATTACCATACGTGACTTATTCCCGATTGTGACTGTTTTGCTGAATGTGAATTCGCATTACTATAACACGTGTTACGGTACTTGTCTATCCCAAATTCATGTATTTAGTTTAAATGTTTAATGTCATATTTGTAATTCTCATCAGATTTTGTTAAATGTGTTGATGTCTTTTTTATTTTATTTATGTGTTCTGGAAAGAAAAATTAATCACCGCCTTCATTTATTAAATTTAATTTTGTACGAGAATTGACGTTTGAAGTTGGATTCATAACAAACTGGACATATATATATATTATAGCTTATTGCTATTAATAAGTATTGCAATATGCATTGTGTTTAAATCAAATGTAATATCAGTTTTTAGTTCTAATATAATCTTAAATCAATCCTAATTCTATCTTACTTTTGAATTATAGTTTTTCGTATGTGTCGTCATGCTGTTTCTTAATTTCATAAATTCAAATGTGACGTAATGTTTGTGCATTTTCGCCATCGTATGTGACGTCATTTTTATGATTTATTGCGTTGAGGCCTGGACTGAATCGTGTGTGTCTATTCTGTGTTGGTCTTACATTATGTATTCGGGGTTAGTTTTCTGTAATAAGTTAAAACTTCAGTTTAATTATGTATATCTCTTTTATGTTTTTAATTATGTATATCTCTTTCATGTTCATTTGATAAAATTTACTGTTTGCAATAGCATTAATTGTTCTAAATAATAAGGATGTTCTTACCCCAAGCATAAAAACAAAGCCGTATTTGGCACAACCTTTTTTCAACTTTTGATCTTCAGTGCTTGTACTGTACAACTTTGTACTTTTTTTCACTTTCGAATTTTTCGTCCTGTATCAAGTCAGGAAGATGGCCATTGTTATATTATTGTTCGTTTCTGTGTGTGTTATATTTTAACGTTGCGTCGTTTGTTTTCTCTTATTTTTGAGATATTAAGATAAGACGTGGCACGGTGCTCGTCTATCCCAAATTTATGTTTTTGGTTTTGATGTTATATTTGTTATTCTCGTGGGATTTTGTCTGATGCTTGGTCCGTTTCTGTGTGTGTTACATTTCAGTGTTGTGTCGTTGTTCTCTTATATTTAATGCGCTTCCCTCGGTTTTAGTTTGTTACCCCAAATTTGTTTTTTGTCCATGGATTTATGAGTTTTTAACAGCGGTATACTTCTGTTGCCTTTATTTAATGTTACGCACAACATGACCATTACTTTGTGGCCTAAATGAGGTAGTCCTTGTTTTGTCAATTTTTAACTAAGCACTAAGCACAAAGTTCCTTAAATAAACCAGACTCAAATTGTCTCCCTTGATCTGAGTGCATTCGACAGTGTATTCCAAATCTACAGAAGAAATGGTTAACTAAATTATCAACTATGGTAGTTAAAGCTCCATGATCTGTTCGTACTTGAAAATGTGTACCATAGAGATAGTGATGAAAATGTTTAATACTTAATATTACAGCCAAAAGTTCTCGTCTTATTACACAGTATTGTCTGCGCTTTACTGAGGGATTTACAGTAATATGCTACTACAACCTCTTTGCTTTCATGAACTTGAGAAAGGACTGCGGGAATTCCGAAACCACTAGCATCCGTATCTAGTATGAATTGTTTTGTCATATCAGGGTAACTTAAAATTGGTGCAGACATTAAAGGCATTTGAAGTTTCTCAAAAGCTTCATTACATTCATTGGTCCAACCAAAAGTACATTTTTTCTCTGTTAATTTATGAAGTGGTCTTGCAATTTCAGCAAAATTTTTAATAAATTTGCGTTAATATGAACATGTTCCTAGAAAATTTCGAACATCTGTCATTGATTTTGGCAATGGTCATGTTTTTACACAAGCCAATTAATAAGGGTCTGTTACTACACCCTCACTTAAATATGTCAAATTTTTGAAACAAACTACATTTTTTAGGCGAGACTTTTAGTCCTTGTAGTGCTATTCAATCTAATAAATCATTTAGTCTTGATAAATGAGATTGAAATGAATCTGAAAACACTATAATATCATCAATATAAATCAGACATGTCTGCCAATTTAGGCCAGTCAAAGTATACTCCCTTAAGCGTTGAAAAGTGGCAACCCCATTACACAGACCCATAGGCATTACATTAACAGGAAAAGGTTCTATTAAAAGTTAAACTCATTTGACTCTCTTTGGTGTCCGTCGTCGTTAACTTTTACAAAAATCTTCTCCTGAAACTATTGGGCCAAATAAAATCAAACTTGGCCACAATCATTATTAGAGTATCTAGTTTAAAAATTGTGCCCAACCAACCAAGATGGCCGCCATGGCTAAAAAAAGAACATAGGGGTAAAGTGCAGTTTTTGGCTTTTAACTCAAAAACCAAAGCATTTAGAGCAAATCTGACATGGGGTAAATTTGTTAATTAGGTCGGGATCTACCTGTCCTGAAATTTTCAGATGAATTGGAAATTTTCCACTGAAACTACTGGGCCAATCATTATAGATAGGGATATTTGTACGCAGCAAGAATAATCAGTAAAGTAAGATCTACAAACTCATCACCATCACCAAAACACCATTTTGTTATGAATCCATCTGTGTCCTTTGTTGAATATTGAAATTCACATAGACCAAGGTGAGCGACACAGGCTCTTTAGAGAATCTAGTTTGTCTATCTGATGAGTTAAGCCTTTTTCAACTTATTTTTATAGTTTGTTCTTATGTTTAACTGTTATACCACTGTCCCAGGTTAAGGGAGGGTTGGGATCACACTAACATGTTTAACCCCGTCACATTATCTATGAATGTGCCTGTCCCAAGCCAGGAGCCTGAAATTCAGTGGTTGTCGTTTGTTAATGTGTTACATATTTGTTTTTCGTTGATTTTTTTTTTACATAAATAAGGCCGTTAGTTTTCTCGTTTGAATAGTTTTACATTGTCTTATCGGGGCATTTTATAGCTGACTATATGCGGTATGGGCTTTGCTCATTGTTAAAGGCCGTACGGCGACCTATAATTGTTTAGGTTTGTGTCATTTTGGTCTTTTGTGGATAGTTGTCTCATTGGCAATCATACCACATCTTTTTATATTGCACTTTTTTCATCTTCTCTATAACAACAAAACTGGTTTGTCTGACATTTGTTTTTGACAAATTTATTTATTAAACGGAATTAATTATATTTATTTAAATATTTATTAGAATTTCACTTCGCTTAGTTCGGAGAGTCCCTTAGAATTTTGGACTCCCTACATTGGCTACCAAATGTAACGTTTTCGCTCAGTGTTACTTTAGCGTTTTCGTTACCCTGAAGTGAAACTCTGACCCACTGACAAAACAAGACAATTCGCCAGACAAACTTATACTCGGCAATAAATACTGTTTCAAATGACTGCTCCCTTGGGTTAACTCAACCCTGTAATCCAATAGCTATATTAAAAGATGCGTTGTTTCAGAAGACAGAAGTAAATAATTCGTTTAAAGTTAATGATTTAATGAAATGTTGCTATGATCAGTAATAGATATGTTATTCAGACAATTTTAATAGTGTATCTCTTTTTATATCAGATCAACACAATAAATAACACTTAAATAGTATGCAACTAGTGAGTACTCTAGTCAAGTTCTGTATACACTTGTATTAAATAAAACAATCTAATTAACAAGTAATTATAGAAATCTCTATAATTATATACATCTAAGTTATGTTGACTTCTCAAATGTATAAGTTGCGACTCCGGGTTTTACTGTACTTTTTGTGAATATTCGACTTCGTAATGTATATGTAAAGAATCGTTAATAATAACAGTTTCCACACTATTGGTATATCAAGTAAATGATACAAGAATAACTTTAACTGTTACTTTCTCTGAAGAAACACTCTATTGACGTCTTATTTGAATAGCGATTTTAAGACTCGAGTCTCTGTATAAAATATGGAATATTTTATATTTCCGACTTATCTGTACTTTTCAGTTTCAGTATTTAACTTGTTTGTACGTCCACTGATCTCTAATCTTGAGAGTCTCTCATAATATAAAATTATAAATCTATGTTTTAAATGAAGTAAAACTCTGACAAAATATTTCCTAACCTTTTAAAAGTGCAAGACTCAAATTGTAAGTTACAGTGAAGAAAGGATTTAGTATAATATATTGAAAACAACACGTTATTAATTTCTTGCGTCCGAAGCGCTTTTCTGGATTTACCTTCATCAGGAACGCTCAAAGCCAAACATTTGAAATCCGAAGATGTATAAGTACCGAAACCGTTGAAGAGCTGAATGTCAAAAATACCTAAAATAATAGCCAAATTCATCTAAAGCCAACTTTGCCTGAGGGAGTTGAAACCTTAGTTTCTTAATAATTTATAAATTTATAAACGGACAATTTTAGTAAAGTTTGTTAAATCATGTCAGTACCGAAATACTGACTACCGAGCTGATGATACCCTCGGGGACTGATAGTCCACCAGCAGAGGTGATTGTAAGCAACCTTTTGCCACGGTAGTCCGATCACGACTAACTTGCTCAATGGTAGTTCAATATATATACAACAAAAGTACTTAAAAGACTTCATATTGACGTCAAAAGCGACTCGAATCACTCTATTTCAACGTAATATTGCCGTTCACGACAGTGCACTTTGACGGTTTACGGTAAAGCGACTCCAGTGAACATGGCGGACATTACAAGGAAAAAGAGAGACTATGAGTCTCTAGAAACTTGACCAGGTTAACTAATTTACTAAATATAATTATATATAGAGATTAAAACAACATAACACAATCATCAACAAATATATAAAGGTAGGTCCAGTATAAGGAAATTCTGTATTTCAAAAAATAAATAGAAATTAAGGCGACTCAGTTTCAGGTGGGACTTAACGTTATTTTTATCTTTGCTCAAGTTACTGTTCATAACACAATGTGATTAAGTATTAAATATCTAAGATAAGTTATTCTAATAAAAAGAAACATGTTAAAAAAATCAGTATCCAATATGGTTAAACGGAGATTTAACTTGATAAAAAGTGAAAAGTGGGAGGGGACACAAACTGTTGAACAATGAGGCCGAAATCCGTTATAATATATATATACAGACTGGTGATAGATGTATAGATTGTGGTGTATATAACTTGTGCTGATATATTTGCAGACTAGTTATAGATAAACAGAATGTGTTAATATATATATACAGACAGTGGTGATTCATAAACAGGCTGAGATGATAGATATACAGATTGTGATATTTCATATACATATATATATATATATATAGACTGAGGTGATAACTTTACAGACTATGTTGAGAAATATACAGGATGTGGTGATCGATCTACAGGCTATATATGCTATATGTGCTCAGATATTTAAGACTGGTCACGTGATAGATATACAGAATAATGTGATATTGTAACGCCGTAGGGCTATGTTTAGTTCGTGTGTACCTTAACTCGTGTAATAAAGCAATTCGTATAATAGTGGGACTTTGACTGTTTATAATTTTACCGGTCAAAGTTACACCAATATACAAAAAAGGCCTGTACTATCTAGACAAGACCACTAAATACAAGAAGAACTTTAAATATAGCCATAACATTATGTTATCTATAAGGGATCGTTGAGTCTCTGGCTTTTGGTGAATATGAATGAGAAAGTTGGATATACAATATATAATTTATTAATAACGTATATGCAATATTTATAATATGTTACACATAAAACTGTCTTATTATAGTCATTATATTTCTGGGTAGCGGCCTGATCCTCTAAAAATATAGGGAACCTTTATATAAATACGGAAATAACGGACAGTCTACTTTCTTTAACTGACGGTTGTTATGACGCAGTAATATTCTATATTATTATAATCGGTTAAAATGATACACCTGCTTTTAAAATATTTAACGAAAAAGGCAGAGTATCCTAGATTTCAGTTCTTCTGTATGCTGGAATTGGCTGGTCAGTACAAGTATAATCTATATAACTTGTTTGTTGTTTTTATCCGAAAGTTAACTCTATACAATTTATAAAGTATCTAGCCCCAGTCCGATACGTTATTTATTTGTACGATAATTAATTATAGTCGTATTGCCTGTTTGTCAATCAACAATCTCAATATAAATAACTTATAGCAGTTTTTGTAATTACAGTTACTAAATTTATTCATGCACTTATTCAATTTATCCGTTTTAGTGAAGATAACTTGATAATAATTTGTAATGTTGACTTAATTCAGACCAGTAATTAAAAAAATCCTTTATTATCAAGAACTTTCTATAAAACATAAATATACATATATTTTTCCTTAAATATTACGTATTGCTTTAGCTGAATTTATATTCAAATTCAACTTTTGTACCTCTGAACCTTAATTGTTATGTATGAACACCGTTCCCAATTTATTACGTAACTAAGGTGCAAGTAACGGACACCCTCTTTGTATTATCAGATCAATTTCTCTTTCAGAAATATTCCGTCTCTAGAAACCTTTCATTGTTTCTCTTTTAGACAAATTATTAAAACTGCTCTTGCAGTCCGCCTAGCAGTTTTCTTTATCTTCGTTTCCGCCTTGAGCCTTGAAGTCCGACTGCCCAACACATTCTGTGCAGGATGTTTTATAATAATAACGTGCTCTATCCTCGTGCCAATCAGCCAATCAGAAACTGATTTCAACTTGAAACGTTATATTTCAGTTTCCTACCTGAACAGACTTGTAAATATGTGTTTATTCCGTATTCACGTCACCGTAAAATTTGTATAATTATATTCTAGACATGGAGAAGAATTTAAACATATCTCGTTTATTATGATACGAATTTTTCTAAGTGATCAGCCACATGAAACAGCTATTAATATTTTGCCGTCTAGATTTCGATTGGAACAACGTCAGTTTGTTATCAACTCTAGACCGCATATTTGTATATTCAGCTGTCACCTTCTATTAAAATTGTTATGAAGTTACTCTTTGGATTATGTGTGTTCCATGGACTATTCATGTAAGCTGGTTAGACTCGTGTGAGCTGAGAACGACGATTATTGCATCCAGATTATCTACCTTGTTCTAGACAGTGTTTGTTTACGTCACATTCCAAATAAACTCATCAAAGATACCAGGACTAAATTTACACAATACACATCTTTAAACGTTATAAAGTTTGTAACAAAACCAATAGTACTACGGGTTTGTACAACAATATATTATATAAGAATACATATTCTTTATCGACTTTAGACATTACGACTCTTCGTGTAACGAAAATAAATTAAAAAAACAGCCTGGCTGTTCAAGTTTGTTTTTGTCTTTTTCTAAACAAGATAGTTTTTGTAAGACCTCTTCAGGCTCCTGTACATGTGCTTACAATAATTTTTTTATTTCCGTGACAATACCTCCGTCAACCGTTGGCATTTGGCCCCCAAATGGTCGTACATTAGATAGGTTAGTTTACCATTGTTAAGGGAACATGTGACTATTAAGGCGATGGATTCCATGGAAGTCTATTTTTAAAATGGTTTGGACTAAAGTTCGAATATTATAAAAGACAAATACTTAATAATATTTTTGTGTAAATTTTTATGTTAGTATATAAATTTCAAGTTTTGTTTTCAAAGTTGTTCGATTCTTTGGACTACCTGCCTTTTGAGATCGTCTAACTGGAAGTTTCTGGCCTCTATCAATATCTCTTCTAGATATCTCCTGTCTTTGGGCAGGATACTTCTGGATAATTCTTTATTGTTTCGTTGGTAGTTCATGATAATTTAAAATAGGCAGGGTCCCTATCCAGGAAAAGCGGATTCTCTGGGAGAGTTTCCTGGCATAGGGCCCAAAATAATGACCCTGGCACGACGGATAGGGTCTCCTTAGATGTTTCAAATTTCGTCCCGCCTATATTCAACACGACCCTATTCTCTTGCGATCGGCGAACCTTCTTTATGATTTCCTTCACCATGTTTGACAAAATCGGTTCGGACGGGCCAGATCTTGTTCTTGCCGGAAGGGAAACGCTCCTGCCTCAGCGTGAATGGATAACTCAAGAGTCCTCGGACGAGCTGCTGCTTGATGAGCTGGAATCGGACCTTGCTCTTGTGTTTGCGGGCGGTCCTGAAGTAGCAACGGCTCTGGGAGACTGGCTTAGCACTATTCTGGTGTCTTGATCTGCTTAGACATTACTGTTCTGACTCGTACGGGCCGGACTGACTAACCTTGTCACAATAGATTTAACTGAAGGTACAGGTTCCTCCTGACTGTGGATCTATTATGTCCTCTGTTGTCCCTGTGCTCGGTATTCCTTATAGGGGAGCGACCCCTACTTGCAGACACAAATGGACGAATTTTCCTCTTTAGAGGAGTGTCCTTGTCTGGTTTCCACTGCAATGTTCTGTACAACGTGTTCTTCTTTAAATTTATTGTATTTATCCCTAATCTTTAATCCCGTTTCTTCTGTTTGCTTATTTCTCAGAATCTGGTTGGAATCACCCGCTTCACAAGCGCCATGCCTTTTCTCAAAGATTTTCTTGCATACAGTACATTTGAATCCGTATGGGCTATGTAACTCCATGATGTGCTCCTCTATCTGCCAACGGAATGCAAACTCCCTGTCAACACATATCTTGCAGACCAGCATTTGTTTCTCTTTTTATAATTGTTATAATATTGTTCGTTTCTGTGTGTGTTGCATTTTAACGTTGAGTCGTTTGTGTTTTCTCTTATTTTTGAGATAAGACGTGGCACGGTACTTGTCTATCCCAAATTTATGTTTTTGGTTTTGAAGTTATATTTGTTATTCTTGTGGTGTTTTGTCTGTTGCTTGGTCCGTTTCGGTGTTGTATCGTTGTTCTCCTCTTATATTTAATGCGTTTCCCTCGGTTTTAGTTTGTTACCCCAATTTTGTTTTTTGTCCTTGGATTTATGAGTTTTGAACAGCGGTATACTACTGTTGCCTTTATTTAGGCGCTAATGTTAACAGTAAGGACGTTAAATCAGTACTGATTTGACGTTATTATCACGCTAAGTATGACGTCACATTTCGTTCAATTACCTTGATCTTGCCCTCATCACATAGCTGATCATGAGTGATATTGATGAAGGATGAATTGAGGCCACCACAAGGGTACAAGATAACCACAAAAATACGGATTTGCATTTTGCGTTTGTTCTCCTTCAGTTTTTGTTATATAAACTCTTAATAAATTCTCACCAATAACTTTTGATTTAAGTGCTATATGAGTATTACTATAAATAGATCGTAAAACAATTTTGTTGGAAATTCATGTTAAAATTTCTTGACTTACAATTTTTCGGAATTTTTACCAATTTTCATACTATAAATATATCTCTATAACTACTCCACATACCACGTATTTAAAAACTATAAGGAATAATTTGTGCCATACGTAAAAACAAACAAAATAAATAACTATGTACAATATTGAACCACCACATAAATGCAATAACTAACTGCGTGTTGCGATAACAAGGAATAACATAATTATAGCGTTTATGTAATTTTAAACAATTTTGGTTTCTCTTTTCCGTTAGACCTTTTTAAGCGATTATGGTGTATAACTTTTGGCTTGTTTTTTTGCCCTTTTTGAATCCTGTTTATTACATAATTCAATTTCTTTGTTATAATAAACGGACCATTCCATGGTCTGTATGACTTCGGGCAAAAACCTACTTTGCGTCTAGGTTCGTACAACCACACGGCATCACATACCTCATAAGAAATGTGATTGACATTTCTGTCATGATATTTCTTCATTAAATCACTTGATTTATAAATCCGTGGTCTAGCAAAGCTGTGTATGGTCTGTACTTTTTCTTGTAATCTGTTTGCGTAAGTAGAGTTATTTATGCCATCATTGTTCTTTTCTTAAGGTCTACCTCCCTGCGCAACATCTCACATGGTGATACCCATGTTGTTGCATGTTCTGAGGATCTATATGTCATCATAAGCGGTTGTAAATATTCGTCCCAGTCTTTCTGGTGTGACGATACAAATGCAGATAGCATATTTTATATTGTTTTGTTGGCCTTTTCTATCATACCATTTGACGACGGATGCATAGATGTGGTTCTCGTCTTCTCAATATTATTTTACCGTTCTGTTGAAAAACTTCAGGTTCAAAACATGAACCCTTGTCTGAGTGTATTTGTTATGGTACTCCTACAATACTTATGAAGTGGTCAACAAGTTTACACGTGACTGTTATCGCATCTATTTTCTTAATTGCTATCGCCTGGGTCATCTTTGTAAAGTAATCGCCTATGACCATTATGATTCTGAAATTTGGAATCTGAATGCCAAATCATGTAGCAGTAGACCTAACCGCAGTCTCATCATAACTAATAAAAGTTCAACCTCTAATCTTAGTTTTCTACCAGGCCCTGCTTTAGGAAAAATGTTTGGGTCATCCTCAAATGAGTATCTTATTGGGGCTTCTTTTATTGTTTGTCTAGGACCTTTCCAATACTGCATAACAAATGCTTTCAGCCACTGCTGGTGGACGTTTCGTCCCCGAGGGTATCACCAGCCCAGTAGTCAGCACTTCGGTGTTGACATGAATATCAATTATATGGTCATTTTTATAAATTTTCTGTTTACAAAACTTTTATTTTTCAAAAATTAAGGGGTTTCTTACGCCCAGGAGTAGATTACCTTAGCCGTATTTGGCACAACTTTTTGGAATTTTGGGTCTTCAATGCTCTTCAACTTTGTATTTGTTTGGCTTTTTAACTGTTTTGATCTGAGCGTCACTGATGAGTCTTGTGTAGACGAAACGCGCGTCTGGCGTATTAAATTATAATCCTGGTACCTTTGATAACTGTTTACACCACTGGGTCGATGCCACTGCTGGTGGACGTTTCGTCCCCGAGGGTATCACCAGCCCAGTAGTCAGCACTTCGGTGTTGACATGAATATCAATTATATGGTCATTTTTATAAATTTTCTGTTTACAAAACTTTGATTTTTCAAAAACTAAGGGTTTTCTTACGCCCAGGAGTAGATTACCTTAGCCGTATTTGGCACAACTTTTTGGAATTTTGGGTCTTCAATGCTCTTCAACTTTGTATTTGTTTGGCTTTTTAACTGTTTTGATCTGAGCGTCACTGATGAGTCTTATGTAGACGAAACGCGCGTCTGGCGTATTAAATTATAATCCTGGTACCTTTGATAACTGGTTATACTCAAATGGTCAAACAACATCTTAAATATGTCTGTGTTGTGTAACCCAGTGTAAAAATGTACATCTGCATACAGAGCGTAAAATTATTCTCATTACAAACAGTATTATTTGGAACTGAATCTTCGATAGTATTAGTTCCTGATTTTGCAAGTTTCCTTTTTTTATTGATACTTTTGTCACTTCTTTTACATGGATTTCTCTTATGTAGTGATTTTGAGTTTTCACTATTATTTAAAAAAAAAAAGTGTTGGAACAGGGCAATGGAATGTTCTCTCGCCATCCTGAAAATGATTGGAGCAGATATTTACGCTTTTACTCTCTACATAGTTTTGTCTGCCTTGACGGATTTTGTCGTGCCATAGTTTACTCAGTTGTGGGTCTTTTTGCAGAGAATGAAATTGTAAATTAGAGACATGTGACCTTTTAACAAGTTTATCTGGATATCTTCTGTCATTGTCACAAATACCAATACTGCACCGATCACCTCCTTCCATAATGCGAAATATTAGCAGAATTATACACATATACATGTATGCTAGTAAATACAGATATAGCTATATGCAAAGATAAAAGTCCAGGTAGTCATGAGAAGAAGTTGTTGATTGAATAAATATAAAGCAGGATAGTACAGGTTAGCAAAACATCCATTGATTAGGCAAGCATACAGTACTTGCAACCTTAGGCGTTACTGTTTGACGTGAACTTGACTGATCGGTGAATGATCGGTGACGGATGTTTGACTGATCGATGACTGATCGGTGATCGGTGACCCATAGGATCCGTCAGATAAGTCAAATAACCTATGTGAGAGTTACCGTAACAACGGTCATCGATCGATCAGTAAATCAAATTTATGCACGGATCGGACGGATACGTATATATTTCAAATTCTTATGTAAACCGAACTCAACATTGTTTACGATCCATGAACGCGGACCTCGACGAAGACACCATAATTTACACGTTAATTTGGTTGCAATAAAAAAAGTAAAAATAGTATAACAGTTATATTAGATTCTTGATTAAAGCGTTAAATTGTTTATGTTGATTAATAGTTTTGTATTAAAAATTGTAAACATTAGAAACATATATAATACATTATAGGATTATATGTCTCAGTTAACATGAACTTCTACCTACAAAAATGCCGATAATCCGCCATTGGAGTTTTGAACTTTTTATAGTTTAGAAAAGGTCGTTTTTCATAAAATTAAAAGAATTAAAAGAAAGGCATATTTAAATTTTATGCGCATTGTCCAAAACTACCAAAAATTTCTCTTTTATTTAAAAAAATGACACTGTTTTCTTTGAAATCAGTTATTTCAAACAACTGGAGATAAATATTTTCATTAGAATTGAGCTGAGACTACTATAGTAGTCTCAGTTATAGTAGTCTCAGAATTGAGATAATAAGAATTAAAATACTTAAACTTTTATTTTTATGGAATAAGAATGCAGTGATTGATTTATTTTGATAAACATTATTAACCGTCATATCATTTCGGTACTTTTTGTACATCAGGATTGGCTGTTCTTCATTACATATGCTTACTTTAAGGAAAAAAATATTAAATTTTTGTATGCGTTGCCTAAACTGCAAATATTTCTTCTTTATTCTAAAAAGTATTGACCGCCATTTGATTTTTGTACTTTTTAAAGTTTAAAATTGGTTTTTTTTTTCATGAAATTAAAGGGGTGTCATAGAAATCATACTTAAATTTTATTTCCATTGTTTAAAATAACTAAAATAAGTAATTTTTTTTATTAAAAATGATGCTTTTTTATTTAAAATTAGTTATTTATTTTTATAAGTCTTCTTATTAGAAATTACACTTTAATTTTTGTTGAATAAGAATGCAGTTCTTGATTTATTTTGATACAAATTATTAACTGTCATATGATTTCAGTACTTTTTGTACAACAAGATTGGCTGTTCTTCATAAAATATGCTTACTTTAAGGAAAAAGATATCAAATTTTTGTACGTGTTGCCTAAACTGCAAATATTTCTTCACTTTCCTAAAAATTATTCACCGCCATTGGATTTTTGTACTTTTTAGAGTTTAGAATAGTTTTTTTTTCATGAAATTAAAAGAGTGTCAGAGAAATCATACTAAAACTTTAGACGCGTTGTTTAAAATAACCAAAATTAGTTTTCTTTTTATTAAAAATGAAGCTATTTTATTTGAAATTAGTCATTTTTACCATCTTGAGACAAGTCATCTAATCAGAATTGAGATATACTGAGAATTAAAATACTTGAACTTTTAATTTTGTTGAATAAGAATGCAGTTGTTGATTTATTTTGATGCAAATTATTAACCGTCATATTATTTCAGTACTTTTTGTACATCAAGATTGGCTGTTCTTCATAAAATATGCTTACTTTAAGGAAAAAGATATTAAATATGTGTACGCATTGCCTAAACAGCAAATATTTCTTCATTTTACTAAAAATTATTCACCGCCATTGGATTTTTGTACTTTTTAGAGTTTAGAATAGTTTTTTTTCATGAAATTAAAAGAGTGTCAGAGAAATCATACTAAAACTTTAGACGCGTTGTTTAAAATAACCAAAATTATACTTCTTTTTATTAAAAATGAAACTATTTTATTTGAAATTAGTAATTTTTACCATTTTGAGACAAGTCATCTAATCAGAATTGAGATATACTGAGAATTAAAATACTTGAACTTTTATTTTTGTTGAATAAGAATGCAGTTGTTGATTTATTTTGATGCAAATTATTAACCGTCATATGATTTCAGTACGTTTTGTACATCAAGATTGGCTGTTCTTCATAAAATATGCCTACTTTAAGGAAAAAGATATTAAATTTGTGTATGCGTTGCCTAAAATGCAAATATTTCTTCATTTTACTAAATATTATTGACCGCCATTGGATTTTTGTACTTTTTATAGATTAGAACAGTTTTTTTTCATGAAATCAAAAGAGTGTCAGAGAAATCATACTAAAATTTTATTCGCGTTGTTTAAAATAACCAAAATTAGTCTTCTTTTTATTAAAAATGAAGCTATTTTATTTGAAATCAGTCATTTTTACCATCTTGAGACAAGTCATCTAATCAGAATTGAGATATACTGAGAATTTAAATACTTAAACTTTTATTTTTGTTGAATAAGAATGCAGTTGTTGATTTATTTTGATACACATTATTAACCGTCATATGATTTCAGTACCTTTTGTACAACAAGATTGGCTGTTCTTCATAAAATATGCTTACTAGAAGGAAAAAGATATCAAATTTTTGTATGGGTTGCCTCAAATACAAATATTACTTTTTTTTTACTAAAAATTATGGACCGCCATTGGATTTTTTGCACTTTTTATAGTTTAGAATAGTGTTTTTCATGAAATTGAAAGAGTGTCAGAGAATCATTCAAAATTTTATTCGCATTGTTTAAAATAACCAAATTAGTCTTCTTTTTATTAGAAATGATGCTATTTTATTTGAAATCAGTTATTTTTACCATCTTGAGACAATTTTTTAAATCAGAATTGAGATATACTGAGAATTAAAATACTTAAACCTTTATTTTTGTTGAATAAGAATGCAGTTATTGATTTATTTTGATACACATTATTAACCGTCATATCATTTGAGTACTTTTTGTACTTCAGGATTGGCTGTTCTTCATAAAATATGCCTACTTTAAGGAAAAAGATATTAAATTTTTGTACGCGTTGCCTAAAATGCAAATATTTGTTCATTTTACTAAAAATTATTGACCGCCATTGGATTTTTGTACTTTTTATAGATTAGAATGCTTTTTTTCCATGAAATTAAAAGAGTGTCAGAGAAATCATACTAAAATTTTATTCGCGTTGTTTAAAATAACCAAAATTGGTCTTCATTTTATTTAAAATGAAGCTATTTTATTTGAAATCAGTTATTTTTACCATCTTGAGACAATTTTTTAAATCAGAATTGAGATATACTGAGAATTAAAATACTTAAACTTTTATTTTTGTTGAATAAGAATGCAGTTATTGATTTATTTTGATACACATTATTAACCTTCATATGATTTCAGTACTTTTTGTACATCAAGATTGGCTGTTTTTCATAAAATATGCTTACTTTAAGCAGAGACATATATTATATGTCTCTGTTTTAAGGAAAAAGATATTAAATTTTTGTATGCGTTGTCTGAAATGCAAATATTCCTTCATTTTACTAAAATTATTGACCGCCATTGGATTTTTGTACTTTTTAAAGTTTAGAATAGTTTTTTTTCATAAAATTAAGAGTGTCAGATAAATCTCACTTAAATTTTATTCGCGTTGTTTAAATTTTATAGGCTTTGATTGTGACAGGAATATAAAAAGTCCTTGCATTATGATAAAAAAAAAATTAAAGGATTTTATCATGATAAGGATACAAAACTTTTGAATATAGACTACATCTTTCAATAACTGATCCTTTCATTTTGCTTTTCCCGAGTATGTTTGGAAAATAATAAAATCAAAATCGCGATGTAGACACCGTTTTAAAACCCGCTGGGTTTGAAAATATATTACCTAAATAAAACAAAAAGACCATTCTTTAATAATAATATATTTATGTTAGGTTTTATCGGTACATTTCTTTTCAATTAAACTTTGCTAAATTATTTTTATTAAAGCAAAATGTATCATCATGATCATTGAACGTTCGATTTTCACTAGTCGCCATTTTAATTAAACAAAACGAAACTAAGATTCCGTAATTTGTATTAGTTTATCATGTGGCGTATTACAGGTCAATCCGTCATCAAGGTCCGTCCGATCAGTCCGATCAGTCAATAACTTTTACTATAAGTCTGACGGATTGCTGACGTGAGTTTGACGCGAACTTGACTGATCGGTGACTGATCGATGACCGCTGATTGATCGCTGAAATAGTAACGCCTAAGGTTGCAAGTACTGTACATAATATTTCAAAGCTGATGATAAGGATGAAGCCATGCAGATAACAACACAATGCCCAGTGAACCTGAAATTATAAAAGAAATGGGGAAATTTTGTATTTCAACATGGATCAAAAAGATTAAAAAAAATAATTAAAATGTAGAGGGTCTGAACATAAGGGTACAGCTAGAAAATATTTCCTTCTAATTTAGCTTAAGGATGTACACCTCTGAGGAGCCAAAAATTTCTAGAATTAAACTTTTTTTCTAACCCTGTTTTTTGGGTTCATATGACTGTAAAAAAATAATTGGTGAAGAAAAAATCATATGGTGGTGCACTTCTTTCTTTGCTACGGCCCTTTGAAAGTACCCAATTTTGATGATTTTCTCATTTTTCATCAGTTTTTACCTATTTTTGGGCTATAATCATGAAAAAAAATCACATTTCCACAATTAAACTTTTTGTCATACTTTCAATAAAGATAAAGGGGACCAATCTGAATAAATTTGAATAACAAAAACTATAGGTAGGTGTTAATATAAGAAAGTTTTATCATATTTTGATGCTTTTTTGTGCCAAATTTACCATGTTGTCAATTTTGTAAATTTGAGATTTTTCTCCGTTTTAAGTACAAATTGCATATTTTTTCAACTTCTTTGTTATAAATATTTGAAAACATACATATCTAAGAAATTTGAAAAGAAAAAAGGGATGTGGGATGTACATGTTTCTGGTAAAATAATGTTTTGTATCCCTCACCCATTTTCTCGAAATTTTGGCTAAAAATACTGACTTGATTGGTAATAAAATTTGAAAAATTGATTACTCAAAAACTATTCGTTGGAAATACCCAATTTTTTCACATAGTTGAATTTGATTATAACATTTTTTAAATTCATTCATATTTTCCACTTGTACCACATGTTTTAGACATAATTCCAGAACGAGATTTCATCGAGACTGAACGAGACTGAAATGTCAGAAGAATACATCCTTAATTTCACATTTGACGCTTTAACAATTTTATTTTTTCAATATCGCCGCCTTTTTAAATCCGGAAGTAAACAATTCGAGTCACATGATAGTTTGCCGCCTATCCAAGATGGCGTCATTAACCATGAAGTCGTCTATTGTCAGGCCAATGTACTCTGCATTTGGTGCATGCCAGTCTGAAGATTCTACTGACTCCAATATGACCAGATCCTGGATACCTTTGAAACATTGGAGCACCTAATATCTACATATTTTCTGTACAAGTAACTTTTTAATCTTACTAAAAATACTTCATGTAAAGAATATCCTTGTTTATTATAAAAAAAATCCATGTTGTCCTTAAACTTGTAAATATTTTTGTTATGGACCTAAATGTCAGACCACTCAGGTTGTTCGGAATTGTTTTCTAGCCATTTTTTTATAATGCTTTAATCTCTTTTGTGTCTGCTAATTTGGTCTCTATTTTTCAGATCTGCGAGACAACCAGAAGTCTATTGCAGTTTCAGAATTTTGATCAGTGTGTTCTTGTTTATAAGAGAACGACTATAATGTGCATCATCCTTAACTTCATTATAGTCTTGAGCTCCCCCTCCCCGGTAGTCTGGGGAGTCGTAAGCCAATAGCAGTGGGTAACAATCCTGTTTGTTACTTGATTGATAGTTCTGTAATCAATACATAGCATAGTGGACTAACAATATAGGAGGTATGTTCATGTCTAGATGATCTCCATCGTATTCATTAATTATGTGGGATTGGTAAATCATAGATACCAGGACTAAATTTAGTATAAAAAAAGACTCATCCGTGACGCTCGAACCCGAAAAAGTTTAAAATGCCAAATGTAGTACGAAGTTGAAGAGCATTGAGGACCAAAATTCCTAAATGTTTTGCCAAATACAGCTAAGGTAATCTATGCCTGAGGTAGGAAAGCCTTAGTATTTAAAAAAAATCAAAATTTTGTAAACAGTTAATTTGTAAATATAACCATATCAATGATGAATCATGTCAGCACACAAGTTGTGCTTTCTTTAGTCTCTGGTTAAAGTAATAAGACAAATATTAGACTTTTTACTTTTCTTTTTCGGTTAACAACAAGTAACTTCGTCTTTTCTCGGTTTTTTTTTTAGCTTTCTCATCTAGCTTTGTACTTTTGTGACAGTGACTGTTCTAGTGAATTTCGTTTAACTGTACAAAATGAAAAGTAAAGTTTTAAGCTAATTTAAATAAAAATTAGATGAACCCATAAAACATAAATTAGAGAACTACATATCGTCGTGCACCATTCACTTGTGCTACTCTGTAATTCATGAACTCTGTTAATCCAGAATGCGTGGCGTTAGCTGAAGGATAACTTTTTAATGTTGCATTTTCTGAATGAACAACGTGGCACGTTGCTTTAGTATTAAATCTACCTTCAGTCTGTTAGTGACGGTTTCAGTTCTACTGAAAAAAACTGTTTTACCTGTTCGTCATTTTATTTGGTTTATCACCAGTTAAACTTAATAATCCGTTCGCTCCGTTAAAAGCTGTTACCATATCGCAATCGATCTTTTTCAGGAAAAGTTATGAAGATGTTAAAAGGCATAAAATAAAATATTTTCGAGAAGTCTACTCAATCCACCTGCGTTACTTCTGGCATATGTTGAACTTAACAGTTTCAATTCTTCACATCGAGGAATGTATCGTCATAATGTTCCTGTTCCATAAGTGAAGACATGGCATAAACTCTGGCGGTCCTTTTAGTTTCACAAAATTTGGGAATAGTAAGATCACTACCTCTCGTCAGGAGTGATACATCTATATCATCCTCACAGTCTACACCTACAAGCAGCTCGTTTAACAAGTGTATCGGCAGTGTGAGACTTCAGAATCAACACTCCATTTACAATTATCAAAGAAATATTAGACAACTGAGGCGTTTGTCACAAAGATTGATATATTGATTGATTGATGTTCGCTTAAAGACGAGAGCTACAAATACTTTTAGAATTTTTTTTTCTTTTTTTTTCTTTCAAAATTTTACATAAGGTCCCAATATTTAATAAAACTCGAGAACAAATAAAAGTTTATATTTACAAATGGCATTCAACATTGAGAAATTAGTCATAAAGAATGTAAATCAATCATTATGAACAAATAGAAAACCCCAGGAACAGATGAGACTCGTAACGATAACCAGTCCAATTTAACCAAACTAAAGCCATATATTTTTTTTACTTATCTCACAATGGTTTATCTTATTTATATTACAGATACAATATCTGTTAATCCTTTTCTTTGTTCCCTATGGAAAGCACAGCCTTGTAGTGGTATGTCAGGAAATCTCTATCGGAGAGCTTTCCAAGATCGACCAACAAACCTTTCAGGTTCCCTGATAGACGACGATCAATAGACCTGAGAACCTGAAATAAGATGTCTTAATCCTGAATTGTCCTGATCCCAAAATTTCCAAAAACGAATGCCATAATGTCTGAGAGCCTGGGTGCCGAAATGTCTTGCTACTCTGATTGAAAAAGTATTTTTACCCGATAGTGACAATAATTATTACTTACATAAAATTTACCACAACTGTAAAAAGTCGTAAAACAATTTTGATATGTGTGTCAACTAGAATTGCGTTGCTTCAGTGGGTAGTTCATTTAAACTCAGTATAGAAAGTGTGTTTAAAATGCAATGCTTTCTTGGTGCCCCGAAATTCAGTGTTATGGTTCCTTGTGAAATTGTCTATAAATCCTTTAGCGATTGGTTTGATGAAAATAATAAAGCAAACACGCAGCCATATATAGCCTCTTGATAAGAATCCTAACTACCCGACCGACACTACAATCTGTGATAAACTTTTTAGATACAGGACAATTTCTAGACAACTGAATTTATCTAGTGCATAATTATCCAGTCTCTGAAACAACTGGGCCCTGGAATCTTAGAAAGAAACATATGTAACCAATACCAGTTGTTACCCTTTCGGAGCACCTGAAACAATCCCCCTGATATTTGCGTTGCTCCGTAATTTTCAGTCTTTAGTTTCTTATGGTGAGTTTTGTGTACTCTTGTTTGTCTTTGCCTTAATGTTGTCAGTGTATTTTTTACTTATGAGTTTGAATGTCCCTTTGGTATCTAGCATCTCTTAGTATTCTTTTGTTTTACAATTTGAGCCAACTGCACGCAAACAAGTATCAATTATCCGTAGCTTCAGAAAATTTACGGGTCACAAATATTTAGTGCAAGTTGAATGATATTTTTTATTAGTTGTTATTGGCTTTGAACTAGGCTAAGCTATCAGTAATAACAAATACTATCAGATTTGTACTTAATATCTTTTTGTTGATGGGATGCAAAAGTACACATCCACTCTGTTTTTGCTAGATGTACATTTCCGATTCCATTAAAATGTTCAACTTCACCAATCTGGATGTATGTGCCTGTCCCTATAGCAAGTTAGGAGCCTATTATGTAGTAGTTTTCGTTTGATGTTGTGTAACATAGTTGTTTATCGTTATTGTTTTTGTACTTGGACTAGTCTGTTGGTCTTCTCGTTTGAATTGTATTTTTACGAACAAGATGCAAAATTTAAATAAATTGTCAAATATTTCGGCAAATAAATTATCTAAATTGCATTTAATTCACTTACCGTTATCTTGATTTTTGTTGTTGTTATATAATCAAGGATTTTCTAAATATACTACCGAAATTTACCCACTGACAGGAACTTACATGTACTTTAAATAATCATAATTTAAACGGTAATTACTCCTTTACTACATTTAGATATTACGGTTTTACACGAGAAACTCTACACTGAAATAACGACAAATGGAAGATTTTTTCGTTCCCTATTGTTAATTTTCCCTTTTTGAATTATGATGATCCTTTGCCACTATCTTACGGTGTTTATATTTTAACAACTAGGTCGCTATTCCCGTGCTTGTTGTGACGTTGTTGATTTTTACGAACGTTATCGATGTTTTACTGGTAAATTATTAATCCAGGGGTTTCGTAAAGACAATTACTTAAAGTTTAATCCTTACGAAATTCATCTATAGATATACAGACTTTGTTATGAAGTTTGGTTGTACCCGTAAAAAACTTTAGCACAAAAGTCATCCTCATTTTTACAGAAATGTTGTTTACCGTTCTCTGATATTTAAAAACGAGCCTGGTAAACTTATCGATCATTGAATTAAACTTGTTCTAAAAGGTTACCAGTTCAACACTGTAATTAGATCATTGAATATTGTTTCATTGGTATTAATATTGTTATTATCAGTAAATTGAAAGCAAACTAAATATTATTGTTATATAACATATAAACATCCATGGATCGATAATCTGTCGATATCTTGGCATTGCACAAGGTAATATTTTCCTCTCACTGTTTATAACTTCTTTATACTAAATCCATTGAATGTTGGATGTGTACTGATTGATAATTTAGTCTTAGATGCATGTATTTTTTATAACTTGTTAGTGGCTTTCAACTAGCTGTCAGTAACTGCAAGTACTCTCAGATCTGTAGTTAGTGTCTTATTGTTGTTGGGATATACTAGTACCCGGCCACGTCCACTTTGTGTTTTTGTTAGATGTATTTCTCCTTGTATTATACATCTGACGAGTTTAGCCTTTACCAAGGTTCTACTGTTGTACTGTTACACCACTGTCAGAGATTATTGGGAGGGTTGGTGTCCCGCTAATATGATCAACCCCTCCGCATCCTGTATGTATGCATGCGCCTGTCACATGTCAAGATAGTTATCAAAGGTACCAGGATTATAATTTAGTACGCCAGACGCGCGTTTCGTCTACATAAGACTCATCAGTGACGCTCATATCAAAATATTTATAAAGCCAAACAAGTACAAAGTTGAAGAGCATTGAGGATCCAAAATTCCTAAAAGTTGTGCCAAATACGGCTAAGGTAATCTATGCCTGGGATAAGAAAATCCTTAGTTTTTCGAAAAATTCAAAGTTTCTGAACAGGAAATTTATTAAAATGACCACATTATTGATATTCATGTCAACACCGAAGTGTTGACTACTGGGCTGGTGATACCCTCGGGGACGAAACGTCCACCAGCTGTGGCTTTGACCCAGTGGTGTAAATAGTTATCAAAGGTACCAGAATTATAATTTAGTACGCCAGCCTGTAATAAACGTATTTACACTTTTGATATTTAGCTGTATTTTGCCTCCGGATGACCTTATATCACCTCCGAATAACCTTTTGACGTCAAGCAACAATCACTTTTTAGTTGTGACGTCATATGTTTTGAATTATGAAGTCAAAGTTTACGGGAACCTGTGTGATGTTATGTAATGGCGGACAAATTTGCATACAAGTGTAAATACGTGTATTTAGTGATGGTCGTTTGTTGATGTGTTATATATTAATTTTTTGTTTATTTTTTGTACTTTAGATTTATCATTTCGGTGCCTTTTATAGCTCACTTTGCGGGATGGGCTTTGCTCATTGTTGAAGGCCGTACGGTGACCTATAGTTGTTTATTTTTGTGTCAGTTGGTCTCTTCTGTAGAGTTGCCTAATTGGCAATCAAACTGGATGTTTTTTTATATTCTTGTGTCAGCTTGTCAAAAAAATGAGAATTGAAGCAGGAAAGTACCATAGAAGTAACAACACGACCGCAGACCATAAACTAGCCCAATACCACCAATTCGTCTATCACATAGCGAGAGGAGGCGGGATTGAGCTGGCCTCTGATAAAAAAAAAAATGTACACGTTCATGGGTCACTCTCTTTTCTGAAATCTGCGGACTTGTCTACAATGTAATCGTTTTAAAGTGACAGTCACGTGATGTTGTATAATTAACAACACCTTACCAAAATAAAGTCTTAATCAATAAAAGCCAGGCTGTATTTTTGAGGGTAAGATTGTTTTCGGATACAAGGCACAGTTAAAATTTCATGTTTCATTTACAGATTGACCTAATTGCTACAACATGATGTTGACAAAAGAAATATGAAAATGTTCAAGGACTTGGAAAAAAATAAATAGTTTTTAAATCAATCGCCGAACCTTCAAAACGGGGTCATATTGTATATAGATGAAATTCAAATTTATAAAACTTAATGTTATCTCTTTATTAAGTACCCTGCTTTTTGAACAGAAACTATCATTGTTAAACATGTTCAAATCAAATTATTTTACAGCATATAAGTTTTTCAATATCAACACAGGAATCTTTTCATTTAATAAATCGCGCAAACGTTTCTCTTCCCTAACAAAACACACCCTAATATGACACATGTTAATTCAACTGTTGTGGTTATTATTTCTCGTATACTTATATGTGTTCTTAAAGATATCAAAATGACGATTCCACCGGCAAATTAACGAGACGTTGAAAGTCCCTTTCAGCAATGTTCATACACTCTTTGTTTCAGTGCTTGTAGAGGTAGATGAGAAACAGCACGTACACTGTTGACTTTCTAAATCATAACTGTTATGACTGCTACTCAAAAGCAACTTCCCACTGTCTTCCGTTGGGTGCATAGTATTACAAGTTTTTTCTTCACTGTTCTCACCTAAAAAAAAAATAACCGAACTAAAATAGAATTTATATTTATCTTATCTTTTATATGTACCATTTTCTACACATAATCAGCTCTGATGTATATTGACCTTATTATATAAGCAACACACAATAATATATTTGAGTTTTAAACTTTAAAACACAAATCATCTTACCAATTTAAAAGCAATTCCACATAATTGACGTATACTTACACATACTTCTGGTAATTCCAGGCTTTTTTACTTGATTTTCACTGAAATGAAAGAAAAAAATACGTATTACTTTTTTATATAATATTACTACAACTGGTTTTTTTTTTGGAGAATTTAATTGCAAATATACCAAAGTACTCCATCTGTTCATTCGTGATCACCGATTTGACTCATTTCTAATATTTGATTTATTTTAACAACGTAAAACATTTATACAAACTATAAAAAGGATAGAATAAACAATTTACAACCTTGGACTCGATAATATGTAGCTTCGTTTTGTGTGTATTCTAGTCTAGACGCCATTTAATTAACTATTTTTTTCAGATTGCCTCCCTATCTGAAATCGAAGAGTAATACTAGACAAAGCTTTGTTCCAAATTGCATGCTTGTAGCATTGTCATATGCGTGTTGCCTCTGTACTAGTATGATTACTTCTGTAGTAAAGCGATATTATGTTAGCTCAAATATTTCACTCGTGTTATCAATAAATAAGGAAAATGTAACTATTAAATCTCGAAGATTTTTTATAAGACAGTTAAAACATGCACATTAATTTTATTATTGCTTACCTCTCTGTCTCCTTCGAACTTGTGTGCTTTTGTTGTTTCATTTGCACAAAACGGATAACTAAACACATGGTTAGTAATAACAGTAAAACATTCAGTGTGATACTTCCATAAAATAAGTAGGCTGTAAATTAAAAAAAAGTAACCTTAGATATAAATCTAGTGTAAATAAAAGGGAGAAAAAGAACATAAACATAAAATTAAAATGGTTGATCCAAAGAATGAACTAATTTACAGGTCAGTCTGGCATGTAAGTACAAGTACAAGTTAATATAAAAAATATACATTAATAAATGGTTTTCCAGAATACTTTTCTAGGGATTTATGAGAATAAACTTAATCATTTTAATCATTTTAAAGTTGAAAAACATGAAGCTTACCATAGGAATAACTATTTATTGGTTGAATCTCCTCTGTAAAATTGTTGCATAGGCTTTTGAAATGTTCATCTGTAGGAAAAATAAAAAATGCTTTTATTATATGAGTTCCATAAAAGTCATACCAGGTACATTAAAATTGTCTATGCAAAAAACGTTTTAGTGTTCACCAAGAACACCCAAACATTTGAAAGCCAGGGATATGTAATTACGTAAAAAGTAAGTCGCTAAGGAACCTAAAGTTACCAGTTAACAATTACAGCCAGATTCAGATACAGTAAGACCAAAGCCTGTTAGTGAAACTCAACTTTTTTAAGTGATTTTTTTTAAATGATCAAAGAGGAATTTAAATTATTATGTTAAAGCCTAGGCATTAACTTGTAAACTGACAAACCGGCGCCGGGGACTACATGCAACGGTATTAATCAAGCGATAGTAAATGAAAACAACACTAAATATATGAATCTCGTACGTTCTTGGCCAAATTCAGCTTAGGTCAACCTTTTTCTGAGGGAGCTCGAACCTTATCAAATATTTTTGTGAATCAACGTATTTGATTTAGAAAACATATGTTTTAAAGGGGCATTAGCTACGATTTACGGTTTCATGTACTAACAAATGCGTAATCATAAGCAGCTATTTAGGACCAAATTTGTCAAAATAGGCACAAATAGCATCGCTGATGAATTATTATTGACTTGCAAGTGAATAATAAGACATCGTGTGAACTTCAATTGAATCCCTAGCTGAAAATGAGTAACGGATGTACTAGGCGGGTTTATCTAAAAAGCGGGAAAATAATTTCAACACTGAAAGTAGAATAAGATGACGTCAAGACTAAAATGCACACGAAATACTGATACATGTTATCAAGTCAATGCATTGTTAATTGTTTATTTCAGACTTTCTGTAATTTGGATATACGTTTTAGAATGTAATTATTTTTTTTCTTGACAAGTACACATTTTTAGGGGCCAGCTGAGACCCACTTCTGGGTGCTGGATTTTCTGGCTGCATTGCAGACCTATTTGGTGCCTTTGTTTGTCTGCCCTTTGGTCTGTTGTTGTCTCTGATATAATACCATTCTCAAATTTATTTATAAATCATATATTAGTATTTTTCTTCGAAAAATGGTTTAAACATTATAGTTGTACGATAATGGCTTGCCAAATATAGACTCACATGACAAGACATATTATTCATTTATCATAACGACATAAATAATGTTAAAAACATTAATGAACTTAAAATGAAATTTTCAATAAGGATATTTAAACTTAAAAGAGAGAAAAAACACACTTAAGGTAGTACATAACACAATATGGAGATACTTCTGTGAAAATCAGCTGAACGTTTTAGTTATGTTCTATTTTTTAGAAAATATTAAGCTTCTCAATGATTAAAATTAGTTTTAGTCAAACTGCTATTTGTCCAACGAAAATTTTCCGCTAAAGTATATGGTTCAAGTTTCTATTTTTTTTATTTTCTATTTTTGTCGTATATATATAGTAGGGCCAAAGTAAATATTTTGTAAAAATTTTATGAAAATCAAAACCAAATTAATTTTAGTGAAGATGTTTGGTACATGTACCACCTTAATGAAGTATTCTGTTATCCTCATATATTTATATAAACATGTATAGATGCAGTAACAATGTTTTGAAAGGCGGTAATACTAAAATTGAGAATGGAAATGGGGAATGTGTCAAAGAGACAACAACTCGACCAAATAAAAAAAACAACAGCAGAAGGTCACCAACAGGTCTTCAATGTAGCGAGAAATTCCCGCACCCGGAGGCGTCCTTCAGCTGGCCCCTAAACAAATATATACTGGTTCAGTGATAATGAACGCCATAGTAATTTCCAAATTGTACACAAGAAACTAAAATTAAAATAATACGTCAAGTATGTTTACACGTACATGTTCATTTGAATTCTCCTTAGAAGTCGGTATTTTTGCTATATTACTTTTAAAAACCTACGTTTTAGCTGTCATAATTGATTACATTTTCCAAAACTTCTCAAACAGTTTTTAGATTAAGTTGATTAAGTAATAAACATGATAAATCGTTGTTATGTAGGTTCTATTTATATGAATCCGACGAATGGCTACATAAGGAACACCTTTTAACCATGATTTATATATAGGTTTTGAGTTTCCAATTCCATATATATGTATATACATGTATTTTACCTGTAGTTTTTAAAGGGTCACCAACTTTGAAGTATAATGTATAAGAATTTTTATGGTACAATATAAGGTCATCTGACAATATATTCATTCTCGAAAGAAAAAAAATCAACAGTTGTTTGTTCCTAAATTTACCATTTCTTATTGACGGTATATTTTCTTTTTTTAGAAAAGGATTGTTTACACGGCAAATTATTTAAGTTTCATGGGCAATTTAATGGTTTGTTTTTGAAATGTGATATTGCACTCCATTTAACGCCGTTGTATCCGTTCCTCATCTAAGGATTGGAGTAATGAATTAACTCGATGATTTTGTGTAAATCTTGCATTATTTTCTCTCGTTTGGTCTGCGCTGCCTTATTTGTTTCTGGTTCCGTCCATCTATATCTTAAATAAAATTTTTTTCTTCTTGTAGGGGGAGGGGATTTGTGTTTATTCTGACCCCCAATTTGATGGAAAAAATATTCTGGTCAAGCAGATGACAAAACAATAAACCCAAAAAACTCTGAATCCAGATTTTCCCATACCCTATGGTGTTAAATATTGAAGAAAAAATGTGACAGATACTATTGTACAGTAATAAGCCTGCAAAAGATAAACGTTAGAAGCTTCCATTGTATAAGCTTTTTAATAAGGCGTTCTGTGGTCAGGAGACGGCTGCATTAAGAAATGTTGATGGGCAATGGTTACAACAGAGAAAAAATGACGACTTACCAAAATTGGATTGAAGATACGTCATAGGGGACGCTCCCTTACAAATAGTAAATTGTTCACGATCTCTGTTACATAGCTCTTTAGGCCATGTACAGGCAGTATCTCCACATTGAACCCTGAAGGGTGAAAATAATTCAAGAAGTCCTTTAGAAAGATTGTCTGCCGCCATTTCAAATGTTTTCCTAATGCAATATACGTAAACGACTTGATCTTGTAAAGGTGTGTCGGAAAGTTCCCCAACTAAATTTAGATTTAGGGATGGGAGCTAAAAAAATATTATGTACATTGTACATGCATACATGTATGCACAATTGATCTATTTATAAGTGGTATGAAATATAAAATAGGACACTTCAATTTAAATCTACGCACAGTCGTTAGCCAAGAGATATGACCATCCCTAATAAGGATTGCACAAAGCAGCATGTTAATAACCCCCTTTCCTAAAAATAGAACACATTTTGATTTCTATAATAAAATACTTTGCTTGTTGTATTTTCATTCTGTTTTAGTTATTGTATATCATTCTTTTCTGTTTTTGATTTCACCTTTTTTTTTACCTTGTTTCCCTTATTTGTTCATGAAATTATTATTGATCATTATTGCACAACCCAGTCATGTAAATTAAATGCAGAGCGTATAAAGATTGATTTATCTCCCTTTGATCACAGCTGCATTTTTAATAATTGTGTAAAAACAGAAATTGTTCAACCCAATATATAAAAGTGTTTCCTTTTTTTCAAGTCCAACCCAACACATGCGAAGTATTGCCTATGTGTTTGGATGATTTTTGTTTGCTTAACGGCTTAAGATTTGTTTTTTCCATTTGCAAAGGAGCATAACTTTATATCAGGAAAAGTGAACACACCAAAAGAACTTGATCTGATTTCAGGTGCGTAGCTAGGCAATTTTGATGTGTACGCAATGCCGGAGAAGGAAGTCATACGGCAGGGGGTCTGGGGTAAATGGTGCAAAATCCTGCATTCTCGCAATTTCCGAGGACTTAAATGAACTCACAGAAATCTTACTTTCAGGAGAAACAAGTAAATGGCTGAATTAGGTATATTATAATTGTTACCTAATCATGCTGCACCCACTTTACATTAGAAAACAAACTTATTTCTAAACCAACACTGTGCAACTTAAATAGTATTTTTTTTATTGAGAAAATACATAAATAAAAATTCTAATCACATATCATTATGTTTTATTTTATGAGTGAACAAGCAGTGTTTTTCAACTTTTATTTTCTGTCAAAGTTAATTTTGAAAAATCAATGCCCATTTCCTTTCTTTTTTTCTGCTAAAGATGTCCAAAACTGTGTCTGCTTTAATTTGTTTTTCTTGGTATATGTTCAAAAGACCGAGTCCAGATAAACGATTCGTTTTCATTGTATTTCTCAAGTAGGTCTTCACTCTTCTCATGGTACTAACAGACCGTTCAGTCGTTGCTGTCGAGACCGGCATACATGCAAAAACATTAAGTATCTGAAAGATTCCCGGGTATAAATCCTTGTTTAAAACATTTAATGTTTCCTGCAGGTTGTTAGGGATGTTATCAAAATCTCCAGTCCATTTTGCTAACCACCTCCGAATTTCAGACCGAAAGTCGTTTTTTGTACATTGTAACATGGGCATCATCTGCATATTCATTAAAGATTATGTCCCCATCAGCTAAAGTAAGTTGTTCAATGTTTTTTTGGGATTAACTTTTGTGCGACATAACGCGGCTCTGCTGTCAGAAGTCTTTTATTCAACTTAGCTATCAAATGATCGACGAAAAGTAGATACATGTTCAGTTTCCAGTATTCAGAAGGTGTCTGCGCTGGTGCATTGTGCCTATTACGTTGGGCCCCACGGTTTCTGGGCATTGACGGATCAGTATTGACAGTTGCGGCAAGTTCAACTGCAGAATCGTACAAGGAGTTCCAAACATCTGGGTCGTTTCTCTCGTCATTTAGCTGCCTGACAACAACCCTGGATTCGTCAGCAGCCACAAAGAGGTCAGTCTTTTTTCTGTAAGAGACATGACAATGCAACAAGTGCTGATAGAACATGTTCTGAAGCAACAAGGGTAATTATAAAGTCAAACTTTTCGATAGCAGCTTGATATGGACCGGCCTTCGAATCACCAGGTTGTAAAGACAATTCTCCCAAAGCTGCATCTGCTGTTGAAAAAGCGGATTTGAACGTGAAAAGGGGTTCCGATCTTGCAGCCCAGCGTGTTTCACACAGCGTTTTCAGCTTTTGGCGTCCTTCCATATTGTCTTTTGTAGTGTCGTTATTAGCAAGATGCTCCTTGAAAATGCCAAGCTTCTTAGCGGAGTAGTCAAACATGAATGCTATTTCCTGAAGGGTATTCATCACGTTCCTGATAAGCGTCTCTTTACAAGCGCAGATGATTGAAAGATTAAGATTATGTGCCTTACAATGAGTATAGACTGCTCCAGGTACCACTTCTTTAATTCTTGCCTGTACGCCTCTGTATTTTCCGGCCATATTGACAGCACCATCATAGCCCCGACCTCGCATTTTATTTACAATAACACCTTTAGCTCTAAGGTTCTCTAGGAAAGACTCTGTCAGAGACTCTCCTGTGGTTGCTTTACATTCTGCAAAACCAATAAACTCTTCTCGAATTCGTAATTCAGTCGGATCATAAAAGCGCAGACATAGCGCCATCTGTTCTATCGTGGCAACATCTGTAGCCTCGTCTGACATGAATCCAAAACATGGGGCTGCATTGCAAGTTTTGACTATATCATCACTAATAATTTCATTTTGTATTTCTTGAGAAAGATAAGTTGTTTTATTAGTTGACTGACTATTCTGAAGCTTGTGCGATACCAAGTGTTCCCGTAGGAGGTCATTGTCCTTGCTTCTATACTGCAGTAGAGCCATGAAATTGTCCTTTTCTTCTTCGTATCCAAGTAAGGCAATATTTTGTTGACCTCAAAATATGATTGTTTCTATGATTATTTCAAGAATTTGACGATTCCTGGTAACAATTTTATCATAATGGCTTGAGATCTGTCGAGTAACACTCTTAGTTTTACCTTCCATAACATCGAGGAAGTCATCTGCAGCTGACAAAGAAGTTTCATGACTTTTTATTGTTATGTGACGCTGCATAAGTTTTATTATGTTGCTCCAGTCGGTTACATTATTGACACCGAAAGTCTTCTCCTTAGACGTTCCACTTTTTGGACCAAAGAACCTACACGGTGCACAGTAGACACTATCCGTGGTTTTTGAATATTTCATCCAAGTGTGCTCAAGAAACCATTTAGCCTTTGCTCTTCTAGTAGAATTCGAAATCACTCTGGAAAAAATATCAATCTTTTCTGTATTTCATGCAAATTTTATTTTCAAAGAAACAGTCATCCAAAGGGATAATTAAAACTCCTCATTCAATTTAGATGAAACCTCTTATAAGGCATATGTACTAAGTTTCAAGATTATGTGATTACAACGTCACCCTGAGTGACCAAAAAAGTGTACCTATAAAAAAAGAAGATGTGGTATGTTGCCAATGAGACAACTATCCACAAGAGACCACAATAAAACAGACATTAACAACAAGTCGGCGACGGACGGACCAACAGAGAGACGGACCGACAGACGGCTGCACAGACCACAAATCACAATGCCCATCCATTATTGTAGGTACGGCATAACAAATACTTTTTTTCTTCAACATTATTAAATCAAATTAAAGATAAAATTCTAAAAGTTTGCTAGTTATAGTAAAGGTTAAAAATGGTGGTAAAGGGTGGGGATGGGATGGCGGATAAGTACTTCCCGAAAAAAGTTTAAAACTGAAAGCATGGAAAATACGCACTTCTTTTTAATTTTAGGAACATGTAACTTGTTGAAGGAATGAGGCACCCGTCTTGCACTCAAATTAAAAAAGTGAAAACACGTTGAACATCAAATGAATACAGGTGCACAAAAATTACCCTTTACCAGCCCCGTTAAAATTAAGTTGGACTTGACTGTTTAAGACTTATACATACCTCACAGGAAATTCATAAGAATGAATTGATGTCCATGGCATATTCTATTTCATCCGTAATCTTGGTATCTTCAGAAAAGATGTCAGGGTAAGGGGGCATAGAAGAAGTGAGTGACAATTATGTTTTGACACCCGGAGGACTAAGCCATTTTAAATTGTTTGCATCAGCTACAGAATTACGATGCTGGTTTCGGAAATGAAAAGGGAAGACTAGTTTTCGGAATGGAATATAGCTACAAAGTGATCATTAATATATTTGTATATATGTTTTTTTAACTTCATTAATTTTGTTTTATTCTTACTAGATTTACCATAATTTTATTTTTGTGAAATTTTCGATGTGTACGCAACTGCGTTTTTGCGTACGGGTTGCTACGCGCCTGGTTTTTTGTGGTACAGTGTAACAAGCATTTTGTATAAGTTTTATAACATTTGGGAATACAGACCGGCGGACGGACGAACACCCGGTATTTCTTAGGACAAAAAGAAGCATTCAATTCTTAATTATTTTTAGATTTGGTTACTATTTCCTTGCTGCTATATTTTGTGTTTTTTGTATGAGCTCTTTGTTATTCCACCGATTCATATTTCATTATAAATGGAAAACTTTGAGAACTTTTATCATTTTTTGTGAAACGGGTATATGTTTTATATAACTAATTATTAGAGATTCAAGCTCAGTATTATTTATTTGTGGAAAAGACGTGTATTATTTTTTTATATTTTTGTTAACGCTATCTTAATTTGTAGTTAATATGTATTTGGTATTTTAACATACTATTAGTATCTCGTGAGTCAGTTTTTTTGCTGGATATTGGCTGTTTTATTAAGTATGTTATTGTGTATGAATTTATTTATTGCAATCAATATGTGACACATTAATTAATAAATTATTTATATGAAAAGGGATAATTGAATTTTATAATATTAAGAATGGAAATGGGGAATACATGTATATGTCAAAAAGACAACAACCCGAAACAAGAGCAGATAATCACTGTCTATTTAAACGTTAAACCACTAAATCCATGGGATGTGTTTAAGTTGATTTTAGTGTCTGAACCATGATTTTTTAATATTAATTGTTTTTGTCTTTTAACTAGCTGTAAGTAACTGCCAGTATTCTCAAATCGTACTTCTGCATTTTTTTGTTATGTGATGTTTAACTCATGCTGTGTTATATTTCGTCTCAATTTTGGTAATATATTTATATACCACCCTTGATAAGTATTTTTAATATGACAATAAATGTTCACTTCTGTTTTCATACTATGGACAACAGCTTTATGCATATTGTACTCCTTAGGCAGCAACCATTTGATTTTCGGGGGGAGGGCTATGTTTTTTTTGGAAAAAAAAAAGTCTAATTTCCAGTTTTTGGTGAAAAAAAATAATTTGTTTTGGACCCTGAGAAAAAAAAATTGTTTGTTTCACCCTCAGCTGCCACTATATGTAATGCTAAAATTGAAAGGAAAAAATTGTTTTCGGTTTGTCGCTAAAAAAAATAGATTGTTTTTCGCCAAAGGCGAAAAAAAAGTTTGTACAGAAAAAAACCCGTACCCCCCCCCCCCCCCCGAAAATCAAATGGTTGCTGCCTTACAACACAATTATCTTTATTTTCCTGTGTACGTTATTATATTTAACGGCATTTTGTCCAAAGTCATGGTTGTCTTACTGATTTTTATTTACTTATCATCCTCTTTTTTTTAAAATTAATTTTGTATTCATATTGTGTCATAGATCAAATTCATTCTTTTAATAAATGTTTGATATTTTATAGTGTGTCTTTGAGTTCTATGTCGTGAGGTTAGTAATACACTATTATTTCAGGTTATGGTGAAGGTTGGCGCCTTTTAAAAAATTTAATCCCACTGCATTTGTTTGCACCTGTCATACATGTAAGACAGGAACCTGTTGTTATCGTTTGTTGACGTGATTTCATAAGTGTTTCTCATTTCTCTTTTTTTTTTTTTAATATATTAGACCGCTGGATTTCCTGTTTGAATGGTTTTACACTAGTAATTTTTGGGGCCCTTTAAAACTTGTTTTCCGATGTTTGCCAAAGCTTCGTGTTGAAGGCCATAATTTGACCTATAATGGTTTACTTTACATATTGTAACTTGGATGTAGAGTTGTCTCATTGGCACTCATACTACATCTTCTTATATCTTTGTAAGCAAAGTCTCCATGCCTGTTTAAAAACTTAAAAGGATATATCATAAAATGAAATATAACAAAAGTACTCTACTTATTTATTTGTCATCCTGTTTCTTTATGTCAATTTTTGATAATTAATTTCATTCAATATGTTATTAATAATTTGTTGTGTTTTTTTTAACAAGTCATAATTGTGCTGCTACATTGTACCTGGGTAGATGCCACAATTAAGAAAAAAATACACAATATTGTTGAAAATAAAATTTATTTTATACATCTACATGTACCTTACAAAATGATACAAACAAATTGAAATAAAATTTAATCCAGTAAACTAAAATTAACATCAACAATAACACAGCACCGAACAAATTGAAATGCAATGAATGATTGTATAAAACTTGTATAATTTTAACCTTTAAGTACATGTATTTTCAGGATTAAAAAAAATATCTCTGTGTTTATTTTTTACCAAGCAAAACTAAATTTAAAGTAATATTTGAAATACAACATAACACAAAATAAAATATTGTTAACAAAAAGTTTTCAAACATTTAGTTTACACATTTAAAGTTCTCTCTTTAAAAGTTTAGCAATAATTTTACTAATAACACAATCTTCTGTATAAAGATAGATAGGGATTACATTTGTAACCATCAATTTCTGTTCAATAGTTTTAGGGACAAAATCAAACTTCAATGAAGGATAAAAAAAACTTAATTCACATAGTTTTTTTACTGACCCCCCACCCACCTCTTAACTTAATTTGGGAAAAATGATTGACCCACCCAAATAGATATATGTAAAAATCAATGTCGGATAGCCACATCTTGTAGCAGTTCGCCCCCCCCCCCCCCCCCCCCCCCCACACACACACTATTTGAATTAAGTTTTTTGATGTTACATTGATCTTTTGATGTCGTCCCTTAGACTTCATGATAAACTGAAAATGTATCCTATTGTTTTTAAAAGAGTAAAAGACTAAAGAATAAAATACATGAGTTCCCTGATGTCCAGGCATCTGTGTAAAATACTGACTACACAAGCCACAGGCAGATCTTTGCTAGATTTGCCTCCCTTTGAACACAGTTGAATAAAATCAACTAATTTGTCGCCTGATAATACATATACACATTTATTTTCAGTCTCCAGTAAAAGATATTTTCTTCTGTTGAGCAAGTGATATTAAAAATAGAATCTACAAGTACATTTTTACAACAGCAAAAAATAAGTTTTTAAACTTTTAAAAGACGAATGAAATAAATCATTTTTTAAAAGAGCGTTTTCTCCCTTTCTCATTGTTAATACTGGCCACAATTTATATAAACTTTATAATGAATTTCTAGATAAAACATTTGTGAAAAGAGAGAAAAAATACATTTGTTACCAAAATTCCTTCTGTTGAATCAAGAAAATCATTTGCATATATACTTTCATAACAAAACCTAAACATTTTAAATGTATCTAAAAAAAAGAGATCAATGAAATTATTTGAACACAGTTATGGTTTGTGACTTTTTATAAACAAGATTCTTATATTTACCCTCCAGTATTTCAGTTTTAACTGATTTTCAAAATAAAACAAATATATACTAGAATGATATACATACTAACTAACTAAGCATAATAATAAAAAAAAAACACAAGCGTTAAATTTTCCATTAAATGTGAACATGTAAAGCATCTATATAAGGGAGCAGACGATACAAAAATATACATCGAAATAGCTCTGCTGGTCAGTGTCATTGGTTTTGAATGGTTTCAGTTGGTACGTTGTTGACCATTTTAACCACGTGAGTTTCTTGTGGTATTTCTTGTCGACCCTGTTCAATAGGCTGAGAGTGAGAGCTGTCGTCCAAGTCATGTCGCTTGCCAGATATGAGAACCTTTGATGGACGATTGATGTCATCTGTTACTGCATTTGTGAGAATTCTTCTAGTGTTAAACTCTACTGAAATAAAAATTTCAGAATTGAAACAAGACTTAGTGTCTGAAATACACGAGTTAAAACTAATATCCATATTTATCTAACAGTCATGCTTTTGACAAAAGTCACAACAGTTCATTTGTTTATTTCAGTGAACTGAATTGTTAGCTCATAGAAAGATTTGCAATGAACGATTACTATATGTTGATATAAAAGATCTGGTTTGCGATAAGTGTTATCAACCAACGACAAGCTCACAATCACTACTGTCTAACTCTAGGCTTATTCTTTTCCATTTTGACCTAATATTTCACCTATTGGATTGATGAATAGGAATACAAATTTTGTAATGCATGCAGAATCGATGAACTTTATGGTATCTAATTCAAGAAGATTTCACTAAGTTATGATAAGGAGTTTAGGAGAAGACGCGGATACAATGTGTACATAATGTGTGCGAGATTCTCCAAAAAATTCACAAAACTCAGTTGAGTAGTTGTAGGTACAAAAGTTGGACAGACGAACAGATGAACGGACGGACTCGCCAATCACCATAAACATCTTTTTAGAACCGGGGGGGGGGGGGGGGGGGGGATGTTATCTAGAATAATATTTATTAAGTATTGAAATTTGACAAGGTTAATACGTTTTCAATGCCTTTTAAATAAGACATTAAAACTTACAAACTGAAGCAAATCAATGAACATTCTGTTACTCTTAGCAGAGACATATAATATTATTTGTCTCTGCTCTTAGTAATAACGCGAAAATTTTCTAGATTTTTCAGGGAAATGTTTTCTCAGTTTACCATATATCTATACCAATAAACCTCTTTTCCCAGTCTTTTCAAATTATGAAATATCATTAAAAAAGTTAATTTTATTCAGACTCACCTAAAGTCGTTCCTATTACAGACTCATCTCCGCTTTCGTCAATTATCCCACTGTCTTTTCTCCCAATGAAACTGTAAAAAGGAATATGTTTACGTGTATATATTAACAAGAAAAGCATGATTGACACCAAAAGAGAACAGAAAAATGCCTTAATACAAATTATTCAAGTATAATGAGAGAGCAAAAATAAGTTTACCTTTCATATTTTTCAGATTGTGATGACACCAAAAGAAACACATATATACATGTATATTAAAGGATTATGACAGAGCCAATTAAGTATGGTCAATCATTACAGCAGGTAGGCAGCCAACACCACACCCTTTAACCTGATATAATTTAAACCTAAAACTTTATAAACATATTTTTTTGACGTTGCTACCGTTTTATACTTTATTGATCAAATATTTTAAATGTCTTCCAAAAGATTTAGAAATTGTACGAAACATTGCTGTTATGCACATTTGACATGTTTGTCTAACAAATCTATAATACTGTGCAATAAAAGATTTTTCCATGAAACTTTGAGAAAATTTGGGGGAAAAAATGAATCCCTTTAAAAAATTGGAACCCCTAAACTTTTGAATCCCCCTTAGAGCAATTACCCCAAAACTCGATCCCAGCCTTTCCATGTAGTATATGGAGCATTGTATTACAATTATTACAAAGACATTCATTGCATATTACGCACAAGTTATTAGATATAGGAAGATGTGGTGTGAGTGCCAATGAGACAACTCTCCATCCAAATAACAATTTAAAAATTAAACCATTATAGGTTAAAGTACGGCCTTCAACACGGAGCCTTGGCCATTGTCTGGAAACTAGAAAAATGCTTCTTTTTATCCCCTAATTCCTGCATGAATGACACAATAACCCCAATACTCAATCCCAGCCTTCCTTTTGTGATTTGGAACTTTGTGGTACAATGTCAGAGAAATTCATACACTAATACACAAGCTTTTGTCCAGAAACTACAAAAATATGTGTTTTGGGGCCAAATGTGTCTTCGGACGACGCAGACGACGACGACATCACAATTTTTTTAGCGGTCGCATAAAAAATATTGATCAGCACTGATTTTTGAACTTATCAGAAATATTGCTGATTTAAACCTACAATATAAGTTTAGTAAAATTCTGGCAAGAATTGTACACATAGACCTGTGTGCTAACAATGCAAAAATTGTCCATATAATTTTATGTTTCCAAGGGGCATTTTCTCTAAAAATAATTGATAAGCACTGATATTTGAACTCGTCCGATCCATTGTTGATATAAACCGACAGCATATTTTTTATAATTTCTGATTTTTGTACAATTGAGATCGATATTTTCCATATATTCAAAGCTGTTTCATGAGGCAGAACTATAAAAAACCAGATGCTCCGCAGGGCGTAGCTTTATACGACCGCAGAGGTTGAACCCTGAACGGTTTGGGCAAGTATGGACACAACATTCAAGCTGGATTCAGCTCTAAATTTGGATTGTGATTTAATAGTTGACACAGCATAGGTTTCTTGACACAGAATGAATGTGTTCTAATGAACTTAAACTTTTGTTTTCTCTTAGAGCAATTCACTAAGATGTTGAATATTAATCCTCTCAAAAATATGTTTGAAGAAATTTTCTTTTTATTTATGAAATTTCAAATGAGAAAAATTGAACCCAATTTTTAATCACATCCCCCTTTCCCTTATTCCAAAACTAATCTCAATTAAAATATTCTAATGGAGTTTGCAACAATAACTACTCATTTAAATACATCATAAAATATTAAGATGTAAAAAAACTGCTTGTTATCACTGAATGGTAAAGATTATTTAAATTTATCAGTTGGTAGTAAAAAGTGAATATACATTGTATATTGTATATAACAAAGATTTAAGTTGATTCTGGACAAAGAAAGATAACTCTAATTAAAAAAAAATCTTGCAATAAGATATTTCTTGCTTCCTATTCTGGACAAAGAAAGATAACTCTAATTAAAAAAAAAATTGCTATTTCACAATATTGTGAAATTAGATATTTCTTGCCATTGCACAATACTGTGCAATTGAAAAGACTTGCTATTGCACAATACTTAATAAAATAATTTTAGATCCTGATTTGGACCAACTTGAAAACTGGGCCCATAATCAAAAATCTAAGTACATGTTTAGATTCAGCATTTCAAAGAGGCCCAAGAATTTGATTTTTGTTAAAATCAAACTTAGTTTAATTTTGGACCCTTTGGACCTTAATGTAGGCCAATTTGAAAACGGGACCAAAAATGAAGAATCTACATACACAGTTAGATTTGGCATTTCAAAGAACCCCATTTATTCAATTTTTGATGAAATCAAATAAAGTTTAATTTTGGACACAGATTTGGACCAACTTGAAAACTGGGCCAATAATCAAGAATCTAAGTACATTTTTAGATTCAACATATCAAAGAACCCAACCGATTCATTTTTTGTCAAAATCAAACTAAGTTTAATTTTGGACCCTTTGGACCTTAATGTAGACCAATTTGAAAACATGACCAAAAGTTAAGAATCTACATACACAGTTAGATTCGGCATATCAAATAACGCCAATTATTCAATTTTGATGAAATCAAACAAAGTTTAATTTTGGACCCTTTGGGCCCCTTTTTTCTAAACTGTTGGGACCAAAACTCCAAAAATCAATACCAACCTTCCTTTAATGGTCATAAACCTTGTGTTTAAATTTCATAGATTTTTATTTACTTATACTAACATTATGGTGCGAAAACCAAGAACAATGCTTATTTGGGTCCCTTTTTGGCCCCTAATACCTAAACTGTTGGGACCTAAACTCCCAAAATCAATACCAATCTTCCTTTTGTGGTCATAAACATTGTGTTTAAATTTCATTAATTTCTGTTTACTTAACTTAAAGTTATTGTGCAAAAACCAAGAATAATGCTTATTTGGGCCCTTTTTTTGGCCCCTAATTCCTAAACTGTTGAAACCAAAACTCCCAAAATTAATCCCAACCTTTCTTTTGTGGTCATAAGCCTTGTGTCAAAATTTCATAGATTTCTATTAACTTAAACTAAAGTTATAGTGCGAAAACCAAGAAAATGCTTATTTGGGCCCTTTTTGGCCCCTAATTCCTAAAATGTTGGGACCAAAACTCCCAAAATCAATACCAGCCTTCCTTTTATGGTCATAAACCTTGTGTTAAAATTTCATAGATTTCTATTCACTTTTACTAAAGTTAGAGTGCGAAAACTAAAAGTATTCGGACGACGACGACGACGACGACGATGACGACGACGCCAACGTGATAGCAATATACGACGAAAATTTTTTCAAAATTTGCGGTCGTATAAAAAGTTAATCGGAACTTATTTTCGAGTTTGTCCGAGACATTGCTGATTTAAACCTACAATATAGGTTTCGTAAAAAAACTGTCAGCGATTGTACATATGATAGCGAACACAAGACCGCATGGAAGGACGGGCAGACGGACATCTGGTATTTCTATGTTCCACCTCCGCAACGTTTTGCACAGGGATAAAAACTAAAGTGTCAAAACCATCAATATATATATACATGCAGCAGACAACATTATACAAATATAAATTCATATTCGTAAAATTAGACTAAATTCATTTGTAATCTTATCTAAAAAAAAGCAACTTCTTGAATCCATATCCACAACTCTGATATTGCAAACTTGTACCTTTCAGTCTCTGCTTGTTTCTGTGTTTGTTTGTTATGCCTCTTCAGAGAGCAGTCATGGTGACAATGTCGGATACCAAGTGCCATACCGATTACTAGGCCAATTACATTACCACAGAAGCTTGCAATACCAAGTGTGGTTATCAATACACAATCTATATATAGAAAAGAGAGAGTTTAAGGAATTTATCAATAGGATGTCTTCATACACCGACACAAATTAACAGCAGTTTAAATACAAAAGAAATTGAAAAACAACAGGAAAACAGAAAACATAAGATACAGGTAAAATCACATTTCAGACATCTGTTACAAAAAATAAATAAAACTTGTCATTCAAGTGCAATACCTCCTATAAGGAGTCGACTGACATTTTGGGAAATTTTGACCTGATTGAAGATGTTGTTTTCTCGATAAATTTTTAGGTATTTGAAATTTTCCTCTATCATCTATTATAGTTTCCGCAAAATAAACCCCACAAGTATGTTTATACATCGTCATTCAAGATTATTAATAACAACACTTGTAAGGAGTCGACTGATGATTTCAGCGATGTGAACTAATATCATATCATGTTAAACATCTCGCTGTATCACTTCTCTCTTTCTATTATAATTTTCAATATAACATTTTAAACAGATTTTTTTTTGAAAATCGTCATATAATGGAACCAACTAAAATGATAGCCGTCTTACATTCTGGCCAAAATGAGAATTCAAATCTTACCATTCTGTACATTTTTGCCCCTGCCGTATCTGCTTAATCTCTCATGGTTTTTAAACTGATAGACAACCCTTGCATCCCCATAATAGCTTGTTCTATGCTTGGTTGCCATGTTAGTTGGTAAGCGGGATCATCAGGCACAATTCTTTTTACACAAGATATCCCAAAGGATAATTGTGGCCTAGTTTGGTTTCAGTTCGCCCGACCATGTAACTATTTTCAGAGATTGTGTAAGGTTAACGGACAACGACAGATGCAAAGTGAAGAGAAAATTACACATGGCCATTTTTGATTGTAATAAAAAAATAATATTTGGACGTTAGTTTATGCAATGCGATCCATATGCAATTTCAATATCAGATATCCTAAAATTGTGGAAGATTTGAAGAACTACATGTATTATAGACCGTTGTTCTATACCTTTTGGTTCCTCGGTTGTTCCAGTATTATTGTCTTCTTTATCACCAGCTTCTGCGTCATCTTCAAGTGCATGTTTCCGAAACCTTTCTACAAAAACGAAGGGGAATAACAAAATTTAGCGTTATGGAAAAAATAGGGTGTGTGGTACAAGGAAGTTCGGATTTCAACATTAATGAAAAGACATTCTTGCGCCTGTCCCAAGTCAGGAGCCTCTAGCCTTTGTTAGTCTTGTATTATTTTTATATTAGTTTCTTGTGTACAATTTTGAAATTAGTATGGCGTTCATTATCACTGAACTAGTATATATTTGTTTAGGGGCCAGCTGAAGGACGCCTCCGGGTGCGGGAATTTCTCGCTACATTGAAGACCTGTTGGTGACCTTCTGCTGTTGTTTTTTATTTGGTCGGGTTGTTGTCTCTTTGACACATTCCCCATTTCCATTCTCAATTTTATTCTGTATATACATGTAAGCTACATTTAGGAGAAAACCAAGGAACTGTAGCGATCTAAAAACAAATATGGCAGCAAGCAACCAACGACAATCATTGGATTCCAGTTTCCTGGCACATGCAGAATGTGGCTGGATTTAACCTGTTTGTTACAGCTCAACCCTCCCCCTCAAAATGGCAATTTGAAATGGAATTTAAAAAGTGCAATACTGGAGAATTTAAGAAATATACTATTACTGTCCAATGAAATCGTAAACGCAATACATAACAACTGGCATACTGGTTTGTATGCTAAACTATTTGTTTAAATTTAAAATTGAGAATGGAAATGGGAAATGTGTCAAAGAGACAACAGCCCGACCATAGCCAAAACAACAGCAGAAGTTCACCAACAGGTCTTAAATGTAGCGAGAATTTCCCGCAACCGGAGGCGTCCTTCAGCTGGCCCCTTAACAAATTTATACTAGTTCAGTGATAATGAACGCCATTCTAATTTCGAAATTGTACGCAAGAAACTAAAATTAAAATAATACTAGACTAACAAAGGCCAGAGTCTCCTGACTTGGGACAGGCGCAAAAATGCGGCGGGGTAAAAAACATGTTTGTAAGATCTCAACCCTCCCCTATACCTCTAGCCAATGTAGAAAAGTAAACGCATAACAATACGCACATTAAAATTCAGTTCAAGAAAAGTCCGAGTATAATGTCAGAAGATGTAACCAAAGAAAATAAACAAAATGACAATAATACATAAATAACAACAGACTAGTAGCAGATAACTGACTTAGGAGCAATTATTTAATTTCAAGGGGGAAAAGAGCGGGTATGGTTTTTTTCTGAGTCATTTTTTTTTCTATCGTTTTTCGACGCTATCAATCAAATTGGTTTTTTTCTTCAAAATTTAACACTGAAGGATATGGGTAAATCTAGATTCAGATTTTTTTTTGTCATCAGCTTGACCGCAATCTTTTTTGTTATCAAATTGGGGATCAGAATTTTTATTTTAAGAGAAAAACACATACCCCCCTTTTTGCATTTAAAAGGTCGTTCCAGTTACTTAACAAATGGCAAGAGTAAAATCTCTTTGTTCTTACTGTGCTATAATCTGGATAATGCACAGCTAAGGTGTGCATTAACTACATCAGATATACTGCACAGTTCAAATATATTTTTACCTTTGGGGGCGGTTCTTGGATTTTGAAAGGGGCGTTAATCTATCAAATGAAAAAAATATCCACGAGTGTAGCGAGACGAAAGACAATATTGACGATTTTAAGCTAAAACACGATACTTTGTCAAATCCAAAGGTTAACGACCTGTTCGTCCCACCCCGAATCCGCTACCTGCCTTGAAACTACGACAAAGTTGAACTTCGTACAAACATCGTAGTTTCAAAATAGGAAAAGAAAGGTTTCTCATTCCTTTATTTTTTTTTTATCTAAGCTGGGACATAAACTATTTTATTATATTTTGTGTACAACGTAAATCTAAATCAGTGTTTAAAAGTTAAAAAGATAGTTAAAACATTTTTTGTTAATATCTGCCAAAAAAAGAACTGTATCTAAGAATATCCGAATAAAAGAAATCTGATTTAGATAAGTTTCAGACTCAAAGGAATTTATAACGACTTTTTGAATATCTATCTCTTCTATAAAGGGACTTTTTGGGGATCGAATTTAATGAGGACCATATTTAAGTTTTGTTTTAAAACAGGGGGATTAACTGGAGATCAATCAGACTTCATTTAGATGGACGTGTCTTATAAAGTAATACAGCAGATAAAAATAGGGGGGGAGGGTGTGCGGGAAGTAAAGGGTTTTAAAAGAGAAACGTTTTTTTCTGGGTTTTTTTTAACATTTTAAAATTTGGTAATATATTATCTTCCTCGGTTCTGTTTTTTTTCTAAGCATATCATTGAGAGAAAGAAATTCAAAAGCAATTTATCTAATTTAAACTTAATAACCCTTGTAGTTATATTTTTTTTTATTCATACACCGATTTGAAAGTACACAGTTTGTTAAAGTGTTAATCGTCACCAATTAAACAAAAATTGGGAATAAATTTAACGAAAACGATAAAAACAAAATATACCATTAAATCGCAATCTTAGAATGACAGAGTCTCAATATAAAACCAGATGCTCCGCAGGGCGTAGCTTTATACGACCGCAGAGGTTGAACCCTGAACAGTTGGGGCAAGTATGGACACAACATTCAAGCTGGATTCCGCTCTAAATTTGGATTGTGATTAAATAGTTGACACAGCATAGGTTTCTGACACAGAATGAATGTATTCAAATGAACTTAAAATTTTTGTTTTCTCTTAGAGCAATTCACTATGCTGTTGAATATTAATCCTCTCCAAAAAATGTTTGAAGAAATTTTCTTTTTATTTATGAAATTTCAAATGAGAAAAATTGAACCCAATTTTTTAATCACATCCCCCTTTCCCTTATTCCAAAACTAATTTCAATTAAAATATTCTAATGGAGTTTGCAACAATTACTACTCATTTAAATACATGATGTAAAAAAACTGCTTGTTATCACTGAATGGTAAAGATTATTTAAATTTATCAGTTGGTAGTAAAAAGTGAATATACATTGTATATTGTATATAACAAAGATTTAAGTTGATTCTGGAAAAAGAAAGATAACTCCAATTAAAAAAAAATCTTGCAGATATTTCTTGCTTACTTTACTGGACAAAGAAAGATAACTCTTAATTAAAATTTTTTTGCTATTTCACAATATTGTGAAATTAGATATTTCTTGCCATTGCACAATACTGTGCAATTGAAAAGACTTGCTATTGCACAATACTTAATATAATAATTTTAGATCCTGATTTAGACCAACTTGAAAACTGGGCCCATAATCAAAAATCTAAGTACATGTTTAGATTCAGCATATCAAAGAGGCCCAATAATTTGATTTTTGTTAAAATCAAACTTAGTTTAATTTTGGACCCTTTGCACTTTAATTTAGACCAATTTTAAAACTGGACCAAAAATTAAGAATCTACATACACAGTTAGATTTGGCATATCAAAGAACCCCAATTATTCAATTTTTGATGAAATCAAACAATGTTTAATTTTGGACCTCGATTTGGGCCAACTTGAAAACTGGGCCAATAATCAAAAATCTAAGTACATTTTTAGATTCAGCATATCAAAGAACCCCAAGGTTTCAATTTTTGTTAAAATTAAACTAAGTTTAATTTTGGACCCTTTGGACCTTAATGTAGACCAATTTGAAAACGGGACCAAAAATTAAGAATCTACATACACAGTTAGATTCGGCATATTAAAGAACCCCAATTATTCAATTTTGATGAAATCAAACAAAGTTTAATTTTGGACCCTTTGGGCCCCTTTTTCCTTAACTGTTGGGACCAAAACTCCCAAAATCAATACCAACCTTCCTTTTATAGTCATAAACCTTGTGTTTAAATTTCATAGATTTCTATTCACTTATACTAACGCTATGGTGGGAAAACCAAGAAAAATGCTTATTTGGGTCCCTTTTTGGCCCCCAATTCCTAAACTGTTGGGACCGAAACTCCCAAAATCAATACCAACCTTCCTTTTGTGGTCATAAACATTGTGTTTAAATTTCATTGATTTCTATTTACTTTAACTAAAGTTATTGTGCGAAAAACCAAGAATAATGCTTATTTGGGCCCTTTTTTGGCCCCTAATTCATAAACTGTTGAAACCAAAACTCCCAAAATCAATTCCAACCTTTCTTTTGAGATCATAAACCTTGTGTCAAAATTTCATAGATTTCTATTGACTTAAACTAAAGTAATAGTGCGAAAACCAAGAAAATGCTTATTTGGGCCCTTTTTGGCCCCTAATTCCTAAAATATTGGGACCAAAACTCCCAAAATCAATACCAGATTTCCTTTTATGGTCATAAACCTTGTGTTAAAATTTCATAGATTTCTATTCACTTTTACTTAAGTTAGAGTGCGAAAACTAAAAGTATTCGGACGACGACGACGACGACGACGACGACGACGACGCCAACGTGATAGCAATATACGACGAAAATTTTTTCAAAATTTGCGGTCGTATAAAAAAATATTGATTTTAAACTTACCAAAGTCGTATCTTCCCCTTTCTTTACCCTACAAGAAACTTTCCGCCTAGGATCCGTGGATTGCGAAATGGCGTGAACATTTCTAAATCGTTCACGTAAATTGATTACGTCATGGGTTAAAACAGTTATTGGCCAATCAAATCGGTATATGTAATTCAATCTGCACAGCACGAGATGACCCGGTCATCTCGTCAGCACGAGATTAACCTGGTCATCTCGTGCTGTGCAGATTAAATCCCATATACCGACTTGCTTGGTCAATAACTATAATAACTTAATTCAAAATCGAATAATGCTAGTGTATGGAGCTTCTATACAGTTTAAATTAGGAAATATACATTAGAAGATGTTTTAAATACTTACACTTATACATGTAATTACATGCCGCGATGTACATGTAATTACCAAATCTCATATGGACTTCTTTGACGTTCAAATATTAAAAACATATATTTTTGTTGTTGATGAGTACGACTAGCAAATCAATATTGATTTAAAAGTGACGAATCATTTTTTGTTTATTTATAGGGTATTACTCATAAAATCAGAATTATAACACAAATCATAAGATTTATTTTATGCATGATAAACAAAACATCTGAAAACATGCATATTTATGTATATTTAAAATCACGGAAAAAGAAATTAAGGATACTGTTTACTACACAAGTCTTTTGATACATTATGTAATGAATTTGAAATCAGATTTTTTACAACGCATAGAATTATGAATTTATTGTTCAGGTGTTCAAGCAGGACAACAAACACAGATATATGCTAGTCATTAAATAAGCGCGAACCACATGTTATGCTGATTTAACAAAATGTGAGTTCAATCAGCATTACTCATATATAAGCTTAGTAGGTCATGTCACATTATAATTTCTTTAAAAACGAATATTAAAATAGGATAAATCATTATGATAAACCAAATAAACTATTTGATATTATAAGAATAAGATTTTTTTTATTATCGAATTAAGGGCCCTTGATGGGCAGCATTACATTAACACACACCAAGCAGTACACAATGATTTCGTATACAACATGGAACTACTGAACTATAAGGTTTTCGGTATTAAAAAATCGCACTAACAAACACACACACACACACACACACACACACTCATGCGTTCCTGTATGTAAAGATTTTTAGATAATTTCAAGATATTTTACCGTTGACAGTCTTTGGAATATTCAATAAAGTTCGAACTTTCACACTGTCCAGTTTATCAAGTTACAGATAAAAATGTCTGGACGTGCATGTTTTAAAAATCTTTTTGCCTATTTATACTTTTCATTTTTTAAACATTGAAACATATAGTAATTAAGCTACATACATATATCATGTTCATTTTATTATTCCAGGCAGACCAGGAACAATGCAATGATTACAATATTTATTGTTGTTACGTGTATTCCAAAATAGTTTAGAACAGACATATTTTCATTGGGAAATAACCAAGCATTCGACAATTATTGGTTCACATGTATTTCCTTGAAAAGTATTTATCATCATTGTATCATCTGATTCTGATTTTGATTTTACCAAGGAGGTTACCTCCTTGATTTTACATACTGTAAATTCAGAAATTATTGCGTGCATTTATTATTGCGATTTTGTCATTTTAAATTAAATGCGATTTTAATTTTTACGATTTTGAGAAAAATCCTATTAAATTCATATAAAATGTTTCAAAATTCGAGTTTGAGTTATTGCGTTGACACGTCTGTCGCATTTTTCGTAATAATAAAAACCCCGCAATAATTTCTGAATTTACAGTAGACAGCTCTCTGTATATCAAGGTTTACAGATACATTGTAGTATACAGTGATGACAGACTCTTATAAATGAAGTTTGTCACAGTATTCAGTTTATATCAAGAGATAAACAGGTCAGGACATGATCTTAATGAGGTCAATTTTCCTATTAATCGTATTCAAACTGGGCCGAAAAATCCTTTCATTGCGTATGCCTTATTACATATTTATTTAATTTGACTCATATGTATCATATTTCATTTTATTTTAATTCATGTTTACATGTTCAAATAATAAATACACATAATCAAAGGGGGAACGAAATTTTACATCTTGTATGAATTAAATAATTATATAGATATTATTTTGAGAAAATTATTTATATTTAAACACGTGTTCATCTCGGACTTGAGCATAATATGCAATTTGAATTGAAGTAAGAAACAAAAATAAAAAAATAAAGATTTTATTTAGAAGTGTTAAAAAAATATATATGTTTATATCTATTTCACCACACACATTCCTTGTACACTGCCATATAAATAATAATAATTCAAACTAACATTTTGGTCAAAGCATTTTTTTTTAAAATTAAATTTAAGCATGCACCTACATTCTAATTCATCATTCTTCTTTTGTGAGAGGAACTTGAGTTGTTTCCGATCGAGATAATTTATATTTGGCTTTGATTTCAGTCAATTTATTTATTTTCAAAAGGATCAATGGAAAAATATATGTATTTTATTTCCCTTCTGAGACAAAATAATTTCATTTCGAGAAAAATCAGCGACGGTACACCAAACAGTGGATGGTCGGTGCCAATTTTAGGATTGATCAGAAAATTTAATTCTATATTTTTGATATTTCAAACAATTTCGACAATTCGTAAACTGACTTTTTTAACAACACTATATAAATAAAATGTACCAGAACTTACTCACTTTCTCTCGCCCCTTTTCATATATTCGTATATATTTTCCCAATGTACCAATTAATATTATATATTTTTACATATCTCTCTATATATATTTACAATAACCGATGTAAACAAACAATTGATAAGAAATATTTTGTCAAAATAATCATGCAAGTCAAACGCAGAAAAAAAAACACAAAAATTAATCGAGATGAAATAAAAAGGGGGAGTGGAGGGCAAAAAAAATAAATATTTAAAGTACCTATTAAAGATAAATTCAAGTTTTAAAATGATTTCTAGTATTATCTTTTATTTCTTATCTTATTTAATTGCTATAAATTAAGTATTAATCAATGACTTACCAATGCTACAATGAGCTCTACATTCTCTTGGCAGTCTTGCTTCCTCTTGCAGAAATGTGGAATCGTTTTGGCAGAAACATGCCTTACACACACAGAATTCCGCCCTACTCCTATCGCACGTCTCCCCCGGGAATGTGCAGTAAGTATCACAACATTGAAATTGAAATGAAAGATACGTAGCATTTAAAAGACTTATATATTGATTCAATAAAACCATTTTTACAATCACTCACTGACACAACAAACAACAAGCAGCCATCCACATTCAAAACATATGATAAGAGGATAAGTATGTCGTCAGCAATACGATTTAAAGTGTTCAATTTTTTTAATTAAAAAAATATACTTCAGTTGCCGAAATGAATAATTTTAAATAAAAATGTATACAAAAGATAATAATTATTCTTTAATTGTCATAAATAGTAAAACTTTAATGAAGTGATTTGTATTTTTAGACATGATGAAATGCTCTGTGCGAGCTTTATCATTGTTTACAAAGGGAGACAAATCGTGAAATATTTTATGATAAATGAAAACATACATGGTTATCTCCCATATATTCATGCTAAATTAAGCGATAAAAATATATTTAATATGCAGGTTCATGGACAAATGTATTTAGACATTGTGAGTATTTTGCTTTACGATATCAATTTTACTTCACCAGATGCGTATTTTGGCAGTTTTGATTTGTCACCACATAAAAATGAAAAATATACATGAAATTTAATGCAAAAATAGACTTCTATGCTTTTATACACATGCATTTGAACGTTGTGAATTTTATCAATAATTATTTTCTTAATCTTAATGGTTAAAGGAGCACTAGCTACGATATATATACAAAAATAAAGTATGATTTTTTTTAGATTAATCATTAATTGAATTGGAATAATGAAATAATAATTTGCTTTTAGCAATCAATTTGCTTTAATTTTGTTGAAATAAGCGATTATACATAATTTTTGACGGATTCACTTGCAAGTGAATACGTCATCATCATTCTAACCGATATTCATGTGAACTCAATTTAACCCCCTAGCTAGAGACTGACAACGCATGCATTGTACGTGAACTGGTTATTTAAAGAAACAAAATGTCAACAATGAAAGTGAAACTACGGTAAATCATTTGATTACTAATTCGATCCACATAAATCATTCTTATACGGTTAAAAACAATAAGAAACTTATATTTTTAATCTATAAATTCAAATCAAACAGACCTATAAAAATCCAATTGCACGTGCTGGTTTAACCTATTCATATCTTTATTTGTGTTTACATCGCTTATATGGTCATCTGAGGTCAAATCGATAGTTAATTAGATGGCATCTGGATTTTAATACACACGAAACGAACCTACATATCATCTACCCCATGCTCCGTAAACTGTTTATTTTAAACGTTTGATAGATTGGATAAATGTTTTACATTGTTATTAATCAAATGTGAGAATTTGAGTCAAATTGGTGACCATGAATTTGACAGCTAGTGCCCCTTTAATATATCTTTATTAAATTTTATGTTGGGAACCTTTGAGAAGTAGTTTTATCTTAAAAATATGCTTAAGCAATAAAATCATTGAATTGAATTGAGTTATATATCATATATAGATGCATTTTTGGCCACTATTTGTATGCCCCCTTTTTTTTTTTAGCTCACCTGGCCCGAAGGGCCAAGTGAGCTTATGCCATCACTTGGCGTCCGTCGTTGTCCGTCATCCGTCGTCTGTCGTTGTCCGTCATCCGTCGTCTTTCGTCGTCCGTCGTCGTCTGTCGTTGTAAACTATTTCAAGAATCTTCTCCTTTGAAAATACTAGGCCAAATACTTCCAAACTTTAACTAAATGTTCCTTAGGGAATCTAGTTTATAAATTGTATCCGAAGTTTTGATCTATCAACAAACATGGCCGCCATTGCTCAAAATAGAACATAGGGGTCAAATGCAGTTTTTTACTTATATCTCAAAAACGAAAGCATTTAGAGCAAATCTGACATGGGGTTAAAATAAAAATTCATTAGGTCAAGATCTATCAGCCCTAAAATTTTCAGATGAATCAGACAACCCATTGTTGGGTTGCTGCCACTTAATTGGTAATTTTAAGGAAATTTTGCAGTTTTTGGTCATTATCTTGAATATTATTATAGATAAAGATAAACTGTAAACAGCAAAAATGATCAGCAAAGTAAGATCTACAAATAAGTTAATATGACCAAAATAGTCAATTGACCTCTTAAGGGGTAAATTATTTAAAATCTTTAAAAAATCTTCTCCTCTAAAACTACTCAACCAAATTCAACCAAATTCAACCAAACTTCAACTGAATGATCAGTAGGGTGTATTAAATAAAGTTTGTGTTTCATTTTCTATTTCGTCAAAAAACATGGCCGTCATGGCTAAAAATAGAACACAGGGTCAAATGCAGTTTTTGGCTTATAACTCAAAAACTCCAGCATTAAGAGCAAATAAGACAAGAAGTTAAAGTATTTATAAGGTCAAGGTCTACTTGTCCTGAAATTTTCAGCTGAATTGGGTAACTGGTTTTTCAGGTAGAATGCCCCTGAATTGATGATTTTAAAGAAATTTTGCAGTTTTTGGTTATTATCTTGAATATTATTATAGATACAGATAAACTGATAATTGCAAAAATGTTAAGCAAAGTAAGATCTACAAATAAGTCAATTTGACCAAAATTGTCAATTGACTCCTTAAGGAGTTATTGCCCTTTAAAGACTTTTTTTCACAATTTGTTCATCATGTTGACTTACTTTAAAAAATCTTCTCCTTTGAAACTGCTGTGTCAATTTCAGCCAAAATTAGGCTAAATGAGTTTCAGAGTATCTAGTATAAATTTTATATTTTATTTCCTTGTATGTCAAGAAACATAGCTCCTATGGCTAACATAGAACATAGGAGAACATGATTTTTTTTTGCTTTAGAAGAAAATAGGACGATTCAAAGAACATTTAAATAAATTGAAAAGCCAAAATAATCATTGATGAGAGATTTAACCAAAAAAATTAAGGTGAGCTATTCAGGCTCTTGAGAGCCTCTTGTTTATGTCTTTGCTTATTTGTGTCTTCGGATTGCAGTTTCATTTACATAAACGCTACTTTTTCTACTATAATTCAAATCAGATACTGAAAGGAAAAGATATTTTCTCTTGGAGTTATGGGTACTTTAGTCCTCCATCGCTTAGTAATTTTAACTATCCGGTAAACATCAACACTAAAGGGACCGTTTGTCAAAACGCCTACCAGTCACCAATCACATAAAGTTTCAGTTAATATCGCCTTTTACTTTCTGAGGAGACTATTTTTTTCAAATTAGGTTAACTAGAACCGGACATTGCATCTGGTGACTCAGTATGTTTTTTTAACCTATCAAACCTTCTTAATAGTTATATTCTGAAAAATATAATGGAATTAAAATTAAAAAGGTTGACGAACGACGACGGACGCCAAAATTTTTACATTAGCTTTACATACAATGTCAGTTTGAGCGAATATTTGTGTCCCCGAAAAATATAAAAACTCAAAATGGTCGATGGTTAAAAAGTCATTCAAAGAGGAACACATATATACTTCTTTGCAACAAACAACCGACAGAGCCTTCGTATAGTTGTTGGAAGATCTTTAACGTGAAGAATGAACAAAGTATGTCTCTTTTTTTTACACGAGACATAGTATATATATATATATAGATAAGAAGATGTGGTATGAGTGCCAATGAAACTTTACCTCCTGTACTTGACCTGACGTGTCTGCGTATTTATACATCATGCACAAATAAACTGATATTTTGTGTATGTCTTACACGCTGTCGTTGAGTTAAACTTATGTTCTATTGCCCGATATACTCTCAGGGTGAACTATAAAGAAAATGAAAAACCGCTAATTATTCTACATAATACCGTACCGGATAATTTACCGAACATAGTTAGATATTTGTAGTTTGAAAAAGAGAAGAAACTACGGTTGTTTGAACTGACTTCTTCTGTTCTAGATGTCTAGCTTTGTCATTAACACAGGAACATTTCTTACGGATAATATATTTTACATTTGCTAATATGTTTTTCCCCCTCTTGTACACACCTATTTCCTGTATTGTCCTCCATTTGACGGGCAGAATATTGTTTTAATCCTGTTTTTAGGAAACTTACTTCCTTTTTTCAATTATTGCCAGGCCAAAGTCTTCATTTCCAAAACCCCCATGTCCCTCATCCTAAAATATCAAATTGTCGGGTTTATATAGAAAATCCTCCCGAATGTTCCTGTACAATGTACGTGCTACCGATAATGACATACACGTATGTTTTGTTTGCCTTACTTACCTGGTAAGTATTTTGTTCCAATTGTTTTAAGAGTAATTCAGGATCAGTTGCGGCAAAATGTGTGATATATTAAAGGATGGAAGGACAAACGAACGGAAGACCGGAAAATATGCCAAAAGCTTTAAATTTAACCGCCAACTACAAAAGAAATGTAGTCTTTCACCTTTAAAAAGCGAGAGAGGAGGCTTTCTTTTGTATATTGTATATTTACATTTTGAACAGATTTTGTTTTGCCATTGCACAATATCTGTTGTTTCAGATTATGTATGTCGCTTTTGTGTGTATAAAGAGTACTTTGAAGAACAGTTGTCAATATCAAACCAGTATGTTTCATTTCAAAGGCCTAAATTTGAGAAACTGCATTTTTTTGTCAGTTAATTTTACGATTCCTTTTGTTTTTGTTGTGCTACTCACCCCCAGTTTTTTGGTGGGGTTCGTGTTGATTTTCTTTAGTTTTATATGTTGTGTCATGTATGTGTACTATTGTTTGTCTGTTTGTCTTTTTCATTTTTAGCCATAGCGTTGTCAGTTTATTTTCGATTTATGAGTTTGACTGTCCCTTTATTTGGCCTTTTTAACTTTTTGGATTCGAGCGTCACTAATGAGTCTTTTTGTATGCGCGTCTGGCGTATATACAAAATTTAGTCCTGGTATCTATGTTGAGTTTATTTGATATCTTTCGTCCCTTTTTTGTACATGTGTTTATTGTATTTTTATCTACATCATGTACCGGTAATGCAGAGTTGAATGCTTTTTCTGTGCTGATTTTGACGAACTTTTTTTTTAACAAACACTTGGATCGATGTGTACTACTTGTAAAGGTTTCATCCCCGAGGCTATCACTAACCCAGTATTCTAATTCAGTACTTCTGTGTACGGAACTATTATTGAATTGGTCATACTTATAAATCAACTGTTACTAGACTTTGAATTTTTTTTAAAACTTTTGGAATTGAAAACCCTCGCGCTATTAAATTTCTGATCTAATTTGGGGTTTAATGTAGTTCAGGGGAATACCGCCATCTTGAATTGTACCTTAATTTTTTAAACATTTTTATCTTAGAGTTACCGATGAGCCTTTTGCATCCGGCATACACAATTATAAACTTGATATCTTTGAAGATTTTTGTTAATTATTTCTTTTGATGTTTCCACCCATTCATGAAAACTAAAAGAAGAAGCCATTGAGATCAGAGAGAACTATTTTGCTTGTCACAATATCGTCACTGGTTGTGTTATTTTAATGTTTTATAATTTAGAGAATATTTGTTTAGGGGCCAGCTGAAGGACGCCTCCGGGTGCGGGAATTTCTCGCTACATTGAAGACCTGTTGGTGACCTTCTGCTGTTTTTTTTTATTTGGTCAGGTTGTTGTCTCTTTGACACATTCCCCATTTCCATTCTCAATTTTATTTTAATGTAAGATATTTTGTTGCTTCTGTTAAATTTTTGTTTTCGTCGTTTTGTTGACCATTCTCAGAACTGATTTAAATTTTATGAGAATTGTTATGTTTTTGCTATTATTATATATCCGTTTCCTTCCGCTTCGATATCTTTTACTTAAAAAAAGAAGACAAATGTACAAATGTATCGATATTAAGAATAATTTCATGATATATGATGTGCTAGTAATCCGTCATCGACATCTTATACACAGTGAACTAAATACGTGAATAATCGATACTAAGAAGTCAAAGTTTATTTCATTGTCTGGTTCCTGTTGTCTGATAGGCCATTCTCAGAACAGCAACTTGAAATTTACCCAGATCAAGTTTGATAATTACCACAAAACACAGATCAAGTTCGAATTTTGGTGGTGTCACTTTTATCGTTCTAGAGTTATTCCCCTTTACAAATGGAAAATTTGCTGGAAGTTTTGTTTCGTTTCTCCTACTTAAGGTTGCCTGAACTAAATGCTATAAAACGTATACACAATGCTAATTGCCACAAAATTCAGATCAAGTACAAATTTGGGGAGCGTCAGTTTTACAAAAGATATGTCCCTTTATGACATTATATGCAAGTGGGGAAATCATCTGTGTCCCATGGAAATATTCCCTAGTTATTTATATCTTCACTGAGGACAAACTCATTTTTTTATTAATTTAAAAACAATTTATATTTAAAAGTTCGTTCTTTTTACAATGGTTGAAAACGAAACTTGAGGAGAGAACACTTGTCAGTTAAAGATTGTCTGAAGAAAACAATTTGGGATAAAATTTGTCAATAAATACGACTCGTTTTATTTTTGTTGTGCTACTAGTATATGTGTTTATGTATTCTTATATACCGGTAATGCAGAGTTACATGTACATGCTTTAACTATGCTGATTTTGACGAACTTTTTTCAACAAATATTTGATCAATGGGAACTACTGAAAAAGTTTCATCCCCGAGGGTATCACTTACCCTGTATTCAGTACTTCTGTGTTGACCTGAATTATTATTAAAAAATGGTCATATTTATAAATCAACTTTTACTAGACTTTGAATTGTTAATTTATTTTTAGGATTTTGTACCCAGGAATAGATTTACCTCGTAGGTATTTGAAAAGCCTTTCGGAATTTAGGCCCTCGTGCTACTCAACTTGAGTTCTTAACTTAGTTGGGGTTAAAACATTTTTATCTAAGAGCTACTAATGAGTCTGTTTGATCGGGCACACAATTACAAACCTGGTATCTTTCATGATTTATGTTTAATTTCACCAATTCATGTAAACTGAAAGAAGAGAATGGAGAGAGAAGTATTTTGCCTGTCCCAATATCGTCACTGGTTGTGTTACTTTAATGTTTTATAATTTAGAGAATGTGTTTTAAATGGAAGATATTTTGTTGATTCTGTTAAATATTGTTGGGTTTTTTTCGTCGATTGTTTGACCATTCTCAGAACTGATTTAAATTTTCTAAGAATTGTTATGTTTTAACTATGGATATTATATATTTCCTTCCGCTTCGATATATTATGTTTTAAGAAAAGAAAAGAAAAGTACAAATGTATCGATACTAAGAACAAGTTCAGGATATAATATGATGTGCTAGTAATATATTCAGGTGATATTCATAAATGTAAAAAAAAAAGTAATTGTAGTGTCAAATAAAATAACGAAAACAAAATTTAATTACAATTAAAGCAGCCTCACTTACATTCTCAAGATGGACTCATACTACCATTTGAATCAAAGCAGAAACTACTTTTACATTCTTTCCATTCGTTTCGAAACTCGAGAGGACGGCATCTTTCAAATCATCATCAATAGCTGTGTGATCTGTATATTGTGTTTAATGAAAAATATTTTATTGCATAGAATAAAAGGGAAACTGGAATTTAGCTTTAAAAGTTCAGAGTTATTTTGAAACACTGTTTTAACGGTCGTTTAAAAAATCTTACGCCAACCAACACCACTTGTAACAGTATTAAAACATTTGACTTTTCTACTCTTTACACAAGTATTCCACATTCCAAACTAAAAGACAAATTAAAAGAGTTGGTATTACTTTGCTTCATAAAAAAGAATGGCCAACGTAGATACAAGTATCTTGTCTTAGGGAGGGATAAATCCTACTTTGTAAAGAATCACTCTGATTCTAACAAAAAATTCTCTGAAACCGATATTACCAAGATGCTTGATTTCTTGATTGACAACATATTTGTTACGTTCGGAGGACGTGTTTTTCAACAGACTGTCGGCATCCCAATGGGAACAAACTGTGCCCCTCTTCTTGCTGACTTGTTTCTTTATAATTATGAGGCTGACTTCATGCAGGAACTTCTTAGGAAGAAAGATAAGAAGTTAGCAATATCCTTTAACTCTACTTTTCGCTATATAGATGACGTTCTTTCACTAGACAATTCAAAATTGGGTGACTATGTGGATCGCATCTATCCCATCGAATTGCAGATAAAGGATACTACAGATACAGTTAAGTCGGCTTCATATCTTGACTTACATCTAGAAATTGACAATGAGGGTAGGTTGAAGACAAAACTTTACGACAAAAGAGATGATTTCAGCTTTCCAATTGTGAACTTTCCATTTGTAAGTAGCAACATTTCAGCAGCACCTGCATACGGGGTATATATCTCCCAATTGATACAATATTCCCGTGCTTGCATTTCCTATCATGATTTTCTTGATAGAGGGTTACTGCTCACAAGGAAGCTATTAAACCAAGAGTTCCAAATGGTGAAGTTGAAATCATCCCTTCGTAAATTTTACGGACGCCATCACGAGTTGGTTGACCGTTATGGTATAACCGTTTCACAAATGATATCGGATATGTTCCTTACGTCGTAACTACAATTCCCTTCCCATTCATGAATTTGACCTACCGAATTAGACTATTTACCGGATTTGTAATCACATAAGCAACACGACGGGTGTGCATGTGGAGCAGGATCTGCTTACCCTTCCGGAGCACCTGAGATCACCCCTAGTTTTTGGTGGGGTTCGTGTTGTTTATTCTTTAGTTTTCTATGTTGTGTCATGTGTACTTTTGTTTTTCTGTTTGTCTTTTTCATTTTTAGCCATGGCGTTGTCAGTTTGTTTTAGATTTATGAGTTTGACTGTCCCTTTGGTATCTTTCGTCCCTCTTTTAAAACAAATGCACCGTCTCTTTTTATCCGATTAACATTGTTTGCAATTTTGTTGTTAATCATATTGGTAACTGCTATGTACAGGTTCTACCTGAATTATAACTTAATTTGAGATGTTCTAGATTTGTTAAGGGATCTGAACTACAATAATCCCAACATAGTATTTATGTATCAAATTTACTTTAATCATGTTTAATTTATTTACTCAAAGTAAAATGGATTGAACACAAGTGCCGATTACAATATACTAAACAATACAATACATGTTAATATAAGCATGCACTTGTTATATATGCGGCTCTTTGGCTGATATTGAACCTAGGGCTGATTATACATGCGATATGAAAAATTACGTGTTATTATCTTTTTTATCATATGCTTCAACAATGAAGAAAAATAACAGATTCATATATATAATTGATTGTTTTACGTGGTTCCCAAATAGAAGTTGATAGAGTGAAAAAGTCACGGACGTCGGACCCCAAATTTAGTACATTCGATATGAAATCTTTCTAGCACATGCCTCAATATTTTAATATGGAGGAATTGACAAAAATATACATAGTGAACAGTGTATGGAAAAGTCAACTTTTTTTTTTTTTTTTTTATTATTTTACAGAATATACTTTCCTGTATCCGAATAATTGTTTTGAACACTACTTTGTAATGTTTTCACTGTAAACGTAGTATTGAGGTGAATTTTCCGGAATTTGACGAGTATCACCAGAATGCCATGCGATAACGTTACGGAATGGCATGTGATAACAATCGAATCATGTGATAAACTTTTCATATCAGCCCGCTAAGCACCAATTCGAAAAATATGAAATTTACGTTAATTTTTTATAGATTATTACATGGCATTTTCCATATGGCCCGGGTATCAGCCCTAGACTCCCATATCAAGCCAGAGGGCTTTAGCCCGAGGGCTTGATATGGATCGTGGGCTGATACCATGGACCATATGGAAAATGACATGTTATAATCTATTTATCACATATTTTCAAGCAGGAGAAAACAAATAGCTTACACCAAATTATGTTTGATATTTCATCAAAAATCAAAAGATATTCAACAATAAAAAATAAATAAATGTATCACTGTGGGTTAAATAAAAGTTTCAGACATAAATAACAATAAATATATTAATTCTAAGAATTGCAAATATCCAACGACTTTAAAGTGTTACATTACAAATGTTAAAAAATGCTTAGGAAGAATCCAATATCGCTACTCATTCCAGTGTGGCGTCATATATTTTCTATATTCTTCATGACGTCAAAATTTTACGGGAACTTTTGTGATTTTCACTGTTGATTTCTACTTTTTTCTTCTACAGCACATTTGTAACTTTCTAAATTTCTTTTCATTGTGTTCAACTTGTTTACAAAAAGCCTTGTCGGAAGTTAAACTCGGGGGCTTGATATGGATTTCGAGGGCTGATATCGATATCGGCCCCGAGGGCTGATACATGTAACCAACCTTGACTTCCGGCTATTATTGGCCATGCAAAAACGTACATATCAGTACAAAATATGTGATAAAATGCTATTATCATACAGTAAAAATCTTATGTTGTTTAGTCTAAGTACAAAAAAAATGTATATGACAGCAGTATGTTTGGTCGGAGTGTGTTTCTGTGTGTAAGAGAGAGCTGTTTCTATTTTGCCAGTATTTTGTATTTTTGTTTGCGACTTCATCTTTGCCAAACTCCCCGGCAGTTCCAGCTCCGATCCGCATACGGGTCCGAATACTACTCTACACTGATCGAGTAAAGGAAAAAAGTTCCGGAACGGAAACGATCACTGTACGGAGTTTGCATCTTTGTCTGATTAAAATGTGGAAATGGAAGCAGATGTGTTTTTATGTGTCCGTATATAATCGCCTCCATCCATGCTACCAGAGATATTCCCATAGTCTGGTATGGACAAAGAAGTATTATATGTTTTGAAGTTATTTTTCATGGATTTTGCACATATTTACCTCTAAAGATGACCGACCGTTCCCACAAACACTTGTCTCAGAAAAAAATTTCTTATATACCTTATTACAATATTAAAGGTATATAGGAATTTTTTTCTGAGACATGTGCCTGTGACCGTTTGATAACATCGTCGAATGCGATGACATTTTAATAAACGATTTGGCATGTCATGAAAGAAAAGGCTTCAAAAAATGGGATTGTGAAAAAGAAGCCGAATTTTTGAGAAATATCGATAGAAATAAAATCGATCAATTAAATAATGATTTAACTATGTTGAATACCAGTATACTGGCTCAAGAAAATATTAATAAAATAGTTGAATCTGTAAATGGTTTAATGCTGGATTCAGCCGAAAAGGTGTTTGGATCTTTTACATATAAACGACATGAAAACAAATGTCGAAAAAAAGTTATTAAACCTTGGTTTGACCAAATATGTTGGGAAAAAAGGCGGTGCTTTCGAATTTCAAAAAGAAGATATAAATACAATAAAACATGTTTAAAAAGAGAAGAGATGAAGCATACAGAACGTGAATATAAGAGGCAAATGAACATTTCTATTAATAAGCATAAAAAAGCCATGAGAAAAAAGATGAATAATTTAAAAAATAGTAATTCTAAAGAATTTTGGAAGATATTAAACTCGTATAAAGAAAAAAAAAGGAATAATATTCCTGTTGATGTACTTTTTGAATTTTTCAAAAATTTAAATTCGTCAGATCCTGACGCTGGTGAAGAAACTATTATAGATGAAAATAACGAACTTAATTTGTTATTAAACAGTTCTATTACGGAAAATGAAATTTTTAAATGCATCAAAAATCTCAAGAATGGCAAAGCTTGTGGCGATGACTTCGTCACTAATGAATATATTAAGAGCACCACTCAGATTTTTATGCCAATCTATGTAAAACTGTTTAATATTGTATTTGATACTGGAAAAGTGCCTGAACTTTGGCTTGTTGGTAATGTTATACCTTTTTATAAAAACAAAGGTGACCAGTCAGATCCCCAAAACTACAGACCAATAACTATATTAAGCTGTATGGGTAAACTTTTTACGTCAATTTTGAATTTAAGACTCAGTATCTTTTTGGAAGAATATTTGTTGTTAAATGAAAACCAGTTTGGTTTCAGAAAGGGATATTCCACTATAGACAGTATATTTACTCTGCATATTTTATTTGAATTACTGAGACAAAAAAAGAAAAAACTTTTTTGTGCTTTTATTGATTTTGCTAAAGCTTTCGATACAGTTTGGAGATCTGGTCTTTGGTCAAAACTCATTTTACATACAGTGAATGGGAAGATGTATAACACTATATTTAATATGTATAAAAATGTGAAATCACGAATTTTTAGTGATGGGGAATATTCAGACTACTTTCCATGTAATGTAGGTGTAAGACAGGGAGAAAATTTATCTCCCATACTTTTTTCTATTTATTTAAATGATTTAGAAAGCTTTTTTCAGAACAAAAATATAAATGGTTTGAAATCTTTATCAGATCAAATAGAGAACGAGCTTTGTATGTATTTAAAACTGTTTGTTGTATTGTACGCAGACGACACTGTACTTTTGTCAGAAACACAAGCAGATCTACAAAAACAATTAAACGCTTTAAAGAAATATTGTGAAACATGGAAATTAAAAGTCAATGTTCCGAAAAGCAAAATAGTAATTTTTTCTAAAGGTAGACCACTACAAAATGTTAGTTTTAAATATGCTGATATTGAGTTAGATATTGTTGAAGAATTTACATATCTTGGTGTATTATTTTCTAGAACAGGAAGTTTCACAAAAGCAAAAAAGGCACAGGCTGATAAAGCAACAAGGGCTATGTACGATATTCTAAAAAAGGGGAGATTACATAATTTGAATATTAGATGTCAACTAGAATTATTTGACAAAGTAGTTAAGCCTATATTATTATACGGGTGTGAAGTCTGGGGAATGGGTAACACCTCTGTTATAGAACGTGTTCATCTAAAATTTTGTAAATTACTGCTTAATCTTAAAAAATCCACGCCTGATTATATGATATATGGGGAACTTGGCCGATTCCCACTTGATATTTTTATTAAATTACGTACTATAAATTATTGGGAAAAGCTTGTAACTGGGGAAAATAAGAAACTTCCTGTAATTCTATACAATCTTGCTACTGGTAGTTATAATGGAAATATAGCTTGGTGTAAGAATGTAAAATCTGTGCTTGATAACTGTGGACTATCAAATATATGGAACTCTAAATATTTTATAAGTAAAAACTGGTTGTATGATACTGTTAAATTAAGATTAACTGACCAGTTCAGACAGACATGGTATGCTACTGTACAGAATTCTCCAAAAGCTCTAAATTATAAATTATTCAAAAATAGTATAAATTTCGAAACCTACTTTGATATTCTAGATGACAAAAATATTGCTTCTTTTTGTAGATTTAGAACGCTGAACACAAAAATTCCTATCGAAATTGGTAGATGGCAAAACATTCAAAGAGAAAATCGTATTTGTACTTTGTGCAATTCCGGTGACATTGGCGACGAGTTCCATTATATTTTAAAATGCTCGACAATAAACGATAGTAGACAACAGCTACTAAAGCATCATTTTATAAACAGACCAAATATTTTAAAATTTCAAAGTCTAATGAATAGTAGCAACCCGTCTGAACTAAACAATTTGTGCAAGTTTATAAGAATTATTATTAAATGCCTAGAATCTCCTGGGTAATCACTTTATGTCTCTATTTTACATTTGTATTTAAAAATTTATACTATGTTAATTTATTTGTATATGTCTCTGTACCATTGTACTTTGGTTTATGAGAATAAAGATATATATATATATACCGTTCCTGATGGATCCTGATATATGCCGCCTTGATGCTGAACACTTTTCATTGTTTTTAAAAATTCATACCTGAACATTTATTATAATACCAAAATTTAAATGGATTGAACTGAAGAACAGACCATGCATGTTTCGTCTAGTGTACGTACTGTCTTTGTGAAAAAAATATGAATGTCTCCATGTATTCCGTTTGTAATCAGAAAGCACGTGGGATTTTTCTCATTGCATCATACGTTTATATTTAATTTCCGTATGCATGGTCGGAGTATGTTTCTGTGTGTAAGAGAGAGTTGTTTCTCTTTTGCCAGTATTTTTTATTTTTGTTTGTGACGTCATTTTTGTCTTATTAAAATGTAGAAATGGAAGCAGATGTGTTTTTGTGTGTCCGTATATAATCGCCTCCATTCATGCTACCAGAGATATTTCCCTTGTCTGTTATACACTATTTCAAAATAAACAAAACTTTACCAGTCGAAAAAAAAGTAAATTAAATACGAAAATAATTGAAACTAAGCAGTCAAATTTTATGTCGTCGTTTGGTTCCTGCTGTTTGATTGGCCATTCTCAGAACTGATATAAACGTTCTAAGAATCATGATATTTTTGCTATTGATATGATCATTTCCCTTCCGCTTCAATATCTTACGTTTTAAAAAAGAAAATAAAAAGTACAAATTTATCGATATTACGAACAAGGTTATAATATGCTCTACATCTTACACAAGTGAACTAAATGCGTAAATAAGCGTAACATGGGAGTTTTGAAAGAAACTAAACCAATACTTCAAAGGGAAATATAATACGATATTGATTCCATTCGCCTGAAGCTATATAATCAAAAGTAAAGACTATTTATATAAATTGCTACTACCGGTATAGAAACATATATTTTTATCAAATAATTATTATTTAGTTTTATACTATGATTTAATGGTCGGAATAAAATCAAAATAAACAAGCGAGAATATTCAGTCTGACCATCGCGATAATAAGCCAATGATGCTGACTGTCAGCCCGTTAAACACCAACACTCAATTACTTATCAATACAATGGACAACGTAAAACAACTGATTATACGAAAAATTGAGAAGACATCATGAAACTACTCAAAGTCAAATCGATTTCAGTTGCATTTACTAGTAAACAGTATTCAATTTGAAAACTAAAGATTTAGGAAATATAACCCATAAACACGTGGATGATTCTCGGCTGTTAACTAAACAATCAGACACTACCATACTATGTGTAATTGTCACATATATAAAAACGAAGATGTTATATGAATGTCAATGAAACAACTCTCCACAAGAAACCAAATAATACAGAAATCAACAACTATGGGTCGTGTCAATTTTAGAAATTATTTTAATTATACAAGATTACATAAACAAAGAAAAAGAGCCATATTCCTCTGAATTTATCTCACACCAAGGCCATTCTTAAAAAGTATTTTGAAAGTATAGATTAACTTTTGATTCAACAAGTTAAAACTGATACGTGCACTTTACAATAGTGTGGCTTTCTTGTTACCAGATCATCAATTTATAAACGCCCGAGGCATATCAAAAACTGCAATTTGGGGAGATTTTAACATTTGTTTTAGTATTCAAAAGACATCGTTAAACAGAACAAAAGTCTTTAGGATGTAAGGTTGTGTATTGTCAAATTGCCCTTATCAAAAACTTTAACATGTATATTTTACAATCAACAAAAGAAGCAATGCTTGATTACGTTGTTTGACGCTCTAAATACTAGAAGAGGTTCTATCGATATTCTCAATTTACTCAAAAGGTTTCATCGATATTCTCAATTGGCTCAAATGGTTTACTAGCTAGAATAGATAAATAGAGCTGCCTAGAAATCGCAGACTATACTGCTGTCTTTTTGAAAGTTGAAGATGTATAAATACACAGACACTGCTCTTATAATGATATAAAATGCAATTTTGTCAGAGTTCCATGCTCTATCAACAATAATTAGTGAACCCTTCCAATAACTTGATCAAGGGTCCGTAAATGTGGCTTGTTGCATTTACATTTGTACCAAAATGTCTGCCCCTCTCTAAAACACCCTAATGTTCTAGTCGTAGTCAAAATCCCCGCCCTCCAATTGCAAGGGTCAATAAAGATGGCTTGTTGCATTTGAAAAAAAAAACATCTGCCCCAATTGTATATGCAGTAGGACAAGAACGATTTGGAAGTTGTGACACCAAACACCAAACATAACAGACGCCAACAAGGATTACAAATGATCAGAACCGAAATAAATGATGTCACAAAGCAGTATAGAAGAGCAAATGATGAGAAAAAAAGGGTTGGTTGATCTTAGATCAATTCTGAGGGAAAGAATAAACAATCTACATAGAGCAGAAAGAATCAGAATATTAAGGAACCATCCTGGAAAGAAATATCAGATGTAGTGAAGAAGACTTAGTATTAGATGTAGTGAAGAAAGCCAGGTCTGCATCATCACCAGGACCAAATGGCATCCCGTACAAGGTATATAAGAAGTGTCCAAAGGGTTTGAAACACCTGTAGAGGCTACTGACAGTGGTGTGCAGGAAAGGGAATATACCAGCATGTTGGCAGAAAACAGAGGGGTGTTTTATACCAAAAGAAGAAAAACCAGAAGACATCACACAATTAATAACTATCGCCCTCCTAAATGTAGAAGGGCAGATTTTTCTCTATCATGGCTAGAAGAATGACATCATATATGAAAGATAACAACTATGTAGACACTGCAGTACAGAAGGGCGGAATACCAAGATCCTCAGGATGCATTACGCATACGAGCATCATTTCACAACTGATTCAAGAGGCCAAAGTGAACAAGAAAGATCTCATAGTAGTATGACTAGATTTGGCCAATGTCTATGGTACTGTTCCTGATCACATGCTGATACAGCAGTCACTAGATCATAAACATATTACCGACCACGTTAAGAAAGTTATAAGAATTTATCTCAGTGGGATTGAACTGCGATTTACTACAAGCACTTTTACAACAACATGGCATAAACTACAAAAAGGAACAGTTATCTTGTACGTCATAGGAATGCATATGATAATTAAATCTGGAGAGAGAGAGAAACTTGAGGCTCAAAAACACCAACCGACATTAGGCAACTACCAAATAGAGCGTTGATGGATGATTTAACCATCTTTACAGATACCCATGTTCAGGCTAGATGGGTGTAAAAGGCATCAGAAGAGACAGTAACATGGGCAAGTATGACTTTCAAGTCAAAGAAGTCTAGCGCTCTAATAATAAGAAACGGAAAGATCAATGTCTGCCATTCTCGATCTCTGCATTCTGACAACAGTTCATCGTACTTCAATTTGCCTTCTTTCTTGTATTGGCCTCGCCGCATCTCTGCATCCAGGGAACAGAGCAGCAGAGGCTTTCGCGAACAGCCAGTGTTTTGGTTGTTTTCTGCAGTAGGAGTGACTGAACGGCAAAGAAAAACAGAAATACACAAGCATTTGCGTTATTTTTATTTCGAATGTCAACATATTTTAAACATTGAACACAAAAAAAATAAGAAATAAATCAAATAGAGGTAGTTTTGATGGTATGTATGACTGTATGTTTATATGTATATGAGTTCTAAGTAATGTTTAAACTTGCTTTAAAGTGAAAAAAAGTACAGTTAAAAGTGTAACATTTCACTTTATAGTTTTAGTTACTTAATAGAAAAAAACCCATCCCTTTTGATATCACCAGGTCTTTGTTAACCGGTTATAATATATATATAAATATATTGAAATAATTAAATAATAATAAATTAAAAAAAAACCACCAAATCCCTTCTCCCAACAGACCAAATGAACTTACAAAAAAAAACACAAAAAAAAAGAGACAAAAAACAGGCTATGAAATAATCAACTATCTTATATTTCGACTCAAAAATACTTTGATCTCTAGAATCACTGAAGAAGAGACATTTATTGTCGAAAGAAATCTGGCACAGTAACCTGGTCATCGTTCAATATTAATATGCACGAATTATCGTAATAACAATTCGGTCTTCTTTTCCTCGATTATGACATCACCATCTTTAGACTTACCACCAAAGTTCGCACTACCTATGAGCAACGTGTCGGGTGCCACTAGTAAAGAAGGATCTGTTTAGCTTCTAGAGTACATGATCATATTATACCTAGTTTGTTGGTGGGGTTCGTCAGTCAAAAGTTTTATGTTGTTTTTTGTGGACTTGTTTGAGTAGCTGAGTATATTTATCTCTTTCTTCTATACCCTTTTTTTCTTTTAAAAAAATTACAATAACTAAAATTGCAATATTCAGTTTTCACAACAAACATGTGTCTCATAATATTAAACGATACTAACTTTACTGCTTCAGAGACCGATTCAACATTTGCTATGTCTTCAGTGATACCCTAGGTAAAACTATTTATTAAAAAGTTAACCGAACGATTGGAGCTTGTTTAACTGAATAGGGAAAACAGGATAATAGTCAAAGCCAGACAATGGTCCAAAGATACATGTATGCACGAGGTAGATGCAATGTGAATTCCTAAATTTCAATAATTTTTATAACAACAAATTTTGATAAAACAATATCTGAATGTTCATGTTAGAACTGACAAGTACGTACATATTTCTAAAACTACCAAGAACGAGAAAAGTTTTTTTTTTTTTTTTATCAATTATCATTTTGTAATGCTAATCTTCAAAACTACTGACAGAGATTCATCTGGCTAACAACAATTATTAACGAACCATTTTGTTTCAATATAAGTAAACGAGAAAACATCAGAAAAATTTAAAATGACTTCAGAACATAATGCAAGCATAACCATAAGGTTATGGTGTTGTTGATAAATATCATTCGGTTCATGGCCATGATAATTGCAGTGTTATGATCGATAGGGAAAAATCTGTTTTACAGTGTAGCAACGAAAAATTCAATACACAACAATCATATACAGTATCTTACATAAAGTTCGCTAAGTAAGAATATACAATGCAGTTAAACGTAAACAATGTTTGAAAAATTGTATGCATGATATACATGTATGTTGTAAAAAAATAGTACTATAAAGTTTTAGTCTTATTAATAATCAAAAGATTTATGTCCATAAAGCCAAAAAAATACTTTATTTACTACAATTTTCAAATGTATACATAGTGCATGTTTATCAATGTTCTGCAAGAATAGGTGAAGAATGTAAATAAATATACAAAGTAATTTAGCCTTGCTCAGGATATCAACTCATGATTCTACTCTGAAGTGTAGCCGCCGATATTAGAATGCGTCACAGCGGGGTTTCAATTCATCATTGAGCTATTTCATTATTCCTCAATGTGATTTTTTTAAGTTTAAGCATCCTCAAGATTTTATTGTTTTTATTATGCCAGTACCATAACAAAAATTAAGAATATCGTACTATGCTTATTATCTAAATAAAAAAAAAATCCTGTTTTCCACATTTTAAAATATTCATGTGCTTATCCAAAATGATCGTCTTTCGATATGGCGTAGAGTTTCGGTCCCTTATAAGATTTAAAGCCTTCATTCACTTTACAGGATCCAACCCATGAACTACTATTCAACTCGCCCATATATAGCCCTAACTCTGGTCGTCAAACCTAAACATAAGCATAAAATGAACCTACTTCTAAAGTACAGAGTCCCCAAAGTATTTGACGTCCGAATTAACAGCTTTCCTCAACTCGTGACGATTCAGAAAATAAAGACCAGAGCTACATCTTGTAGTCACGTTTTTTTTAATGACCCAAGGAAATGATGCAACGTATGGTGACATCAATACAGATACCTAAATGAAAATCATCTTCTTTCATCTACGTGTAAAACTTAACACGGACGTAAATGGCATAATTAAGAACATGTTATACAATAATTTTGTTGGTTGCCATCGTATAATGATTCACATTTGACCTCAGATGCACTGCACTTTACTTAAACATTTGTTCATATATCTCCTCAGTAGCTTAATTAGCATTTACTTATCACGGCCTTCATCCCCCCTGATGAACACAAATTCAGAAAAGCAAGTGTTTTTGGACGCACAAAAGTTATATTTTGCTTCATTTGTATTTGATATTTTCGAAAACAATTTATGGGGTTGTTTTCATAGTCACTGAAAGCAATGAATGTCCATATTTCTAGATCAGTAGTTTTTGACGCCAACATTATGCTTAAATTAGTTAGATGTTGTTTAATATTGAACTATGATAATAAATAAGAAATTTAAAAGAAGATATAATTGCGTTAACATTGTTGTTTTTTCAGTATTGATAGAACTTCAGTTTTTGTTTTCTATATGCATTAAATAAAACAGCATCTAATATATTCACCTGCGGGAAAAACATATTCACCGCACAAAACGTCACAAGCTTTTACGTGTACAGTTATAGTAAGATCGTTTGATGTACAATTGTATTTAGTAAATAATTGTCTATCAAATTACAAACATTTTCTATCTCGAAACACAAAATTCACAATTACTGTCGTTTTAGTTTTACTAATCATGGGCTTTAATTGACTTTTGAAAAACTGATAATTTAAAATCCAATAAAACCAAATGTTTCAAAAGATACTAATTGTACATTATAAAAATACAAATCTTTTAAATGTATTATTCATGATAACTGTTTATAGTAATTTAAATTTTCACAATCCTTAAAAAAAAAAAAAAAAACCTAGAAAAAAAACCAAATGGTACAAAGTTGGATATCTTGACATTTGAGAAATTCTACATGAATGCAAAATATGTTTTTTGTACTTAAAATAATGTTTTGTCATTTATTCGAGCACAAATATGCCAAATACCTGCTTACGTACATTGTACATTTTTTGTTTATACTCAGAAGTTTAAAAGGTGTGGTAGCCGATTAAACCATGGTTCCTCTATTTAGACTTGTGCTGTTTGTTTTGGAGTATTTGCTAAATGAATAAATAGATAGAACTCATAATACAAAAATAAATAAGTAAAAAAATAAGATGGTTTGTTAAATGGTACAATATTCTCTAATGAGATACTTGCAGGGCCAAATGTGACATTACGATGAAAGATTTTTAACTTATTGAGGGGCAATAAAGGAAATATGAAAACTACATGTACACAGTACAAACTTGTCCTATATTTACACCACCAATATCGACTTCGGAAATATATGGCGACCTGCTTAAAATGTGTAAAAGATCTGTTACTAAGTTGTACGATAATTTCAATTTATTTATTCAGTTGTCACCTAAATCATGTATACACGTTTTGATCCTCTCCCTGAAGTTCAATTTCCACCAAAAAAAATGGGTGCATGTTTAATGATTACAATTTGATATTATGATCAGTATATAGCAAAATCACCTTTGGTGTTTGTTGGCGGGTGAGTATATGATTTTTATCTAAACCAATTAGAGGCAGCTTTTGATGTCGATGAAGCATGCGGTTTCAGTGAAAAATAATTCAAATGAGTACGTACAACTAACTTTTTAAGTGAAGAAAAAAGCTAACCTCATTAATTTAGACCAGGGAGCAAACACAAAATGTTAATTAACGGACGGACAGACGTCATTATAATGTATGATAAGCCGAGCCTGACAAGACTTTGTCGTAACTCGGCTAAACGCGAAAACCACTACGATGACATTTTTTTATGAATCCATTTTAAGTATTTAGACACATTTGTGTACAGTCCATATTTGCCTTTTTCTCCACAGCCCTCCCCATAACTTGTTACACCCGTAACATACCAAGCAATGTCGCCATTTTTTCTTTTTACAGGGCACATAAGCGGGCCGCCACTGTCACCTATACAAGCGTCTTTTGTTCCTTTTTTAAAACCTGCACATATTTGTGAGTTATTGATAGTAAAACTAAATGCCTTTTTGCATTTTTTCTTTCTAACAATAGGTACTTGCACTTCTTGTAAAGCGTCACTACCTTTCATAGAGGTTATTGATTGTCGACCCCAACCTATAGTTGTACACAAAGTACCATGTTTTATTTTGTATTTTTTATCAGGAAGGCAAGCTACGTTCGTCACATTTGTCAATGGAATTTCTTTCACTAATTTAATTAACGCAATGTCATGCATTACAGCATTATAATCAAACTTAGGAAATGGATAAAATTCTTCCACCTTTGTTTCTATTTCTGTGCCTTCATGTCTTTTCCTGTTATGTTCCCCTAAACGAATCCGAATTTTCCGTCGCTTCACTTTTTTGGGAATGCAATGTGCTGCTGTTAATATCCATCTTGGATGAATTAACGTCCCTCCGCAGAAATGTTTTCTCTTCTTTATCAAAATCTCGGCCTGTAAATATACAAGTATGCGTTGAACATTGAAAGTAAATATCTTCAAAGCATTTAATTGATTATCCATTTATCATAAATATACGAAACATAAAAATATGCCCCTGAATAATGTTGTACTGCACCGCATAGTACAAATGTTAATCAAAATGTTCTTATATAAAATGAATGTTAACTTCATAGACTATAGCAGTACAGTACTGTTAAACACTATTTTTGCGTGCAAAACACTAACAATTTCTATTTATGTAAGCACAATAATTTGTATTGCTTTATGAATTTAAAAAAAGGTCAAGCATCTTTTAATATCTTCTTAGACATAGATCTCGTAGCTGGTTATCATCTATGCTAATGGTTTACTGAATAACTTTGCACTCTTAAACTTCCCACAACAAGAAGTTATAGTCTAGCCTTCTTAATTTGAATAACCACTTTAGAGATACAACAGTTTAAGATGTTTCTCATTTGTCATAAACATCCCAGCTCCTTTGTTTCAAATGTCTACAACACATATTCAATACAAGTTGACCTTTTAAAACATAAGTCCTGCATTTTTTTGGTCTGAAATAGGTCACATCAAACTGCTTTACATGCGAAGCTAGTTACATAATCAGATTACAAGTTTAGAGATGCGAGAGTTTACGTGGATGGACAAAAATAAAGGGAACTAAATATGCAGGCTTGACTTGCAAACTTTAAAAAAGTAAAATAAATCTTTTTAAGCTACTTTTCTAATAAAAGTACATACATGAATTTGCAATTATGTAACATTATAAGGCGCCGTATTTTCCGCTTATTTAATTAATCTTTAACAAGTAAATAGCTGGCAGAATACTACTTTGTTGTATAGCAAATGAGATTTTAAAACAAAATACAACGTCACAGATGACCACGTGACCGCAATCCCGGTCTTCCGTTCCCTTTTATGACATCCTTATCGACAACCGTCATCGGAATTGACGGGTGCAACTTGCGGTGTAGGAACTGCTTAATCTATGGAGCAACTGAGTTCTCCTCTGTTTTCGTTTGGTTTCGTGTTGTTAAAGCTTCAGTTTTTTACCAACGTTTCGTTAACTGATGGTTTCTTTTGTTATCACTTTTTGTACAGTGTTGGTTGTCTTTTCCAAGTTATCATGATGATTTACCTCACTTCCCCTTGTCTTTATAAAGATATTCTAGTCTGTAGTCTGTTTTAACTATTAATTAGTTTTAAACCGCTTTAAACATTTATACATTGAGCATCATTATCGGAAAACCTTAAAAGTAAACGTACATGTAACATGTGTACAAGATTTTTTTCAAAAATTCATTCAGAAAGAATGTGTTTGTTATGACTAAGGTCTCCCAAACGTAACCGGTCAGATTTCTGTAAGAGAGCGTTTAACACAATATCATTAGAATTCACGCGTTACTTAATTACTGCACATGAACTAATACTTTCACTCATTTATCATCTATAAAATGTACATGCTGGATATATCTAAACGCAATTGAATTGCTTATAAGGCAAGAAAATGTGGGAAATATGACGAGTTTATCAAAAATTAGTATAAAATTTGCTAAAACCTGACATAATTCAATGAACTAGATGTTACCTGCCATGGCCAGCTATGAGGATATGCTTCTCTTCCTCCAACAATTCTAAGTGAACGCCTCGCTATGGCAGGCCTTACACCACAGGTACCACCAGTAGACACTATAAAAAAAACAAAAAACGTACAAAATCTAAGGTAAAAAAAGGGAAATCTATTAAAACTGAAAAATCAAAACGTAAGGTAAAAGTGCTCTTATAAAGTTTACAACAGTGTGCATTCTCCTTAGACATTAATCTCGCCAAAAGATCTCCTCAACATTATTTTCCTTTTTATCTCTTCTCTTTGATGTGTACGCATACCCTCTGTTTCATTGAGGTGTAACCTTAACTTATGTTCAATTTACGTGTAGTCATATCTCTTGTTTCATTGACATGTACCTTTAAGGCTTTATCTCCTCTTTCATTGACGCGTACCTTTATCTCCTGTTTCATTGACGTGTACCTTTATCTCCTGTTTCATTGACGTGTACCTTTATCTCCTGTTTCATTGACGCGTACTTTTATCTCCTTTTCATTGACGCGTCCCTTTCTCTCCTGTTTCATTGACGCGTATCTTTATCTCCTGTTTCATTGAGGTGAAGCTTTATCTCCTGTTTCATTGACGCGTACCTTTATCTCCTGTTTCATTGATGCACTGTTTCATTGATGTGTACCTTTATCTCCTGTTTCATTGACGCGTACCATTATTTCCTGTTTCATTGACGTGTACCTTTATCTCATGTTTCATTGACGCGTACATTTAAGGCTTCATCTCTTGTTTCATTGACGCGTACCTTTATCTCCTGTTTCATTGACGGGTACATTTAAGGCTTCATCTCTTGTTTCATTGACGCGTACCTTTATCTCCTGTTTCATTGACGCGTACCTTTATCTCCTGTTTCATTGACGCGTACATTTAAGGCTTCATCTCCTGTTTCATTGACGCGTACCTTTATCTCCTGTTTCATTGATGCGCTGTTTCATTGATGTGTACCTTTATCGCCTGTTTCATTAACGCGTACCATTATCTCCTGTTTCATTGACGTGTACCTTTATGTAATGTTTCATTGACGCGTACATTTAAGGCTTCATCTCCTGTTTCATTGACGTGTACCTTTATCTTCTGCTTCATTGACGCGTACCTTTATCTCCTGTTTCATTGGCGTGTACCTTTATCTCCTGTTTCATTGACGTGTACCTTTATCTCCTGTTTCATTGACGTGTACCTTTATCTCCTGTTTCATTGACTAGTACCTTTATCTCCTGTTTCATTGACTAGTACCTTTATCTCCTGTTTCATTGACTAGTACCTTTATCTCCTGTTTCATTGACGTGTACCTTTATCTCCTGTTTCATTGACTAGTACCTTTATCTCCTGTTTCATTGACGCGTACCTTTATCTCCTGTTTCATTGACGCGTCCCTTTATCTCCTGTTTCATTGATGCGCTGTTTCATTGATGTGTACCTTTATCGCCTGTTTCATTAACGCGTACCATTATCTCCTGTTTCATTGAGGTGAAGCTTTATCTCCTGTTTCATTGACGCGTACCTTTATCTCCTGTTTCATTGATGCACTGTTTCATTGATGTGTACCTTTATCTCCTGTTTCATTGACGCGTACCATTATTTCCTGTTTCATTGACGTGTCCCTTTATCTCATGTTTCATTGACGCGTACATTTAAGGCTTCATCTCTTGTTTCATTGACGCGTACCTTTATCTCCTGTTTCATTGATGCGCTGTTTCATTAATGTGTACCTTTATCGCCTGTTTCATTAACGCGTACCATTATCTTCTGTTTCATTGACGTGTACCTTTATGTCCTGTTTCATTGACGCGTACATTTAAGGCTTCATCTCCTGTTTCATTGACGTGTACCTTTATCTCCTGTTTCATTGACTAGTACCTTTATCTCCTGTTTCATTGACGTGTACCTTTATCTCCTGTTTCATTGACGTGTACCTTTATCTCCTGTTTCATTGACGTGTACCTTTATCTCCTGTTTCATTGACGCGTACCTTTATCTCCCTTTTCATGGACTCGTACCTTTATCTCCTGTTTCATTGACGTGTACCCATATCTTTTGTTTTCATTGACTTGTAAACGTAATTTCTGTTTTATAGTCGCGTACTCGGAAATCTTATATTTTCGTGGCGTGTACCCACGTGTCCTATTTTCAATCGTGCATTATATATACATGTTGTTGTACTAATAAAAGTTTAACAATATAACATACACAGACTAACACGGTTTTGTACATGTATTATGCGAACGGTTTATGTATTTTTACACTATCTAATTTATTCGTATACTGTTATTTATTTTTTATAATTTAACAATAGATACATGCATTATTTAAAAGTGTATTCAAGGAAATGTTCCAAATGTTCTTTAACGTGCACTGTCTCATTGGCATCGGGTTAGACGTCATTCCCGTTCCGACCGGACGTGCGTAATAATCCATCCCACACAGTCAAACGGAAGCATCCTTCTTTGACATGGCTTTTATTGCCGGATGGGAGAAGTCCAGATCACTATATCCTTCTAGATATTTATTTGTCTTTAATGTTGATGAATCATTTATGAAACATTAATATATTGTTTTGATATGTAAATATTGCAAAGTATTCAAACCTTACTCATGAAATCGAAATAAAATGAAAGTTGAGCTTTTGGCGGACACTTCTCTTTGTTTTGCAATTGTAAATACAAATTTAATCAGCCAATGGTAATGCATATATATAATAGTTTTTTATATTGTGTCTTTTGTACTATTATTTGTTTGTTTGTCTATTGTTTTTGAGCCATGGCGTTTATTTTTGGTCTATGAGTTTGAATGTCCTTCTGGTATCTTTCGCCCCTCTTCCCAAACTACACACGACACTTAATCACAGCTTGTTAGTTGAATGTGTCGTTGTTGTGTCCATCTTTACAATGATCATAAAACATGAATTAAGAATCTTTCATTAGTATTTTCGGAGAGATAGCTTAAAAAGTGTATAAAGAACCATGTACTATTTTAACTCTAAAAGACAAATTAAAAGTAGAGAAATATTTAAAATTAATTTATTATGTACTTTTTTGCGCTTTTACATACCTGTTTTTTTATGAGATGTTTTGCCTTGTATTACAAATGACTTTTTACATTTGCCACCGATTGGTACACATTTTCTTTCTTCCTCTAAATATCCACCTTCACAAATTGTGTTCTTGCACATACGACGTCGTTTACGAACGCATCTATTATTGCATGTTTTCCATGAAGTCCAAGGGTTGTAAAACAAGTCATATAAATTATCAACAAGTCTGTTATTTTTTTCTGTAGAGTTATGTACTTTATACGATGTAACAATACAATTCCCCTTCTTTCGCTTACATTTACGTTTTTCTTTGATTCGGGATCTTCCGCATGTTTTCGGAGATATACACTTCCGCTTTCGAGTCTGTTGACAATGTTGATTACACTTTGACCAACCAGTCCAAGGAGAATAAGATTTAGAAAATAAGTCGTTATATGAGGTAGAGTTGTGATTGTCGTCTGTATATGTCTTTGTTAAGTTCTGAGAGGTACCCTGGTCGTCCTTCTATAAAAGCAAAGAAAAATCAGAAAGTTATCATCAAAACTAAAACAAAAAATAGATGAAAAGGAATAAATCGAACAACCATAATGTATTACAGTGTAATATTATAAGATTTACACCTAGCAGGTGCCACACACATTGCAATTTCAATAGTTATAGTCGTAAAGAATCAGAGTTAGTCATCATTATGTTAAATAATACAATATAGAAAGAAAGAAAAACCGATTCATCAGTTGCAGCACGGACACGACTGGAAACACCATTTTTCAACCTTTAATGAACCATAATTCCTGAACGGTGAAAGTGAAAAACGTCAATGTCAATACCGAACTCGACCTGTTTTGTCATCCGTTAAAAGTAACAACATATACAAATTTGAAAAAAGCTTTGGTTGAACGATTCCCGAATAAATGCACAGACACAGTTTGGCAACCGAAAAAAAGTAACGCAAATACACATTTTTTTGTTTCTATTTTAAGATAGAATTTATGAGGAAGACTTTTCATTTTTATTCATGAAGTCATGACTAGTTTGAATAAAACGTCAGGCACTTCAATTGCGTGGATATTTTTATCTGATAGCCAGTGGAACTTTTAACAGGAATTGTTTAACATAGCTAAAAGGGAATCTTTATTAATATTTCTCCATTAATTCTACATAACTAAGTCACGATTTCACGTCATTATGACGGTAACGTGTATGATAGTGTACTACTTCAAAGGTAACTTAAATGATTGTTCATAATAAAGAAGTAATTATTTCTTATAGAAGGAAGAGAAAAAAATAATATAAGTAACTAAAAGATAAATGAAAAAGATGGGGATTGTCTTTGGAATTTATTGTATTTGTAATAATTATACTTACCGAATTTAGAAACGCAACACTCGATTATTTTTTTTAATTTTTTTGTTTTACAAAAAGAAATTACGCATAAAATACCAAATTGAAAATAAAGTTGTTTCATTTTGTCATCGTCTAAGGTAAGTTTGAAATTCGAAAGATTGGCAGAAAGGTCAACTAATACTGCTGTGAATGTTTTAGTCATGTGTTCTCCCTTTTGATATTGCCCATTTCCACCCATTTCAGTATGTATAAACAATACAAAATTGGATCCTTTTAATATGGCCCATTTTCACCCATTTCAGTCTGTATAAACAATTCAAAATTGGATCCTTTTGATATTGTCCATTTCCACCCATTTCGGTCTGTATGAACAAAACAAAATTGGATCCTTTTGATATTGTCCATTTCCACCCATTTCAGTCTGTATAAACAATACAAAATTGAATCCTTTTGATATTGCCCATTTCCACCCATTTCGGTCTGTATGAACAAAACAAAATTGGATCCTTTTGATATTGCCCATTTCCACCCATTTCAGTCTGTATAAACATTGTCAATACAAAATTGGATCCTTTTGATATTGCCCATTTCCACCCATTTCAGTCTGTATAAACAATACAAAATTTGATCCTTTTGATATTGCCCATTTTCACCCATTTCAGTCTGTATAAACAATTCAAAATTGGATCCTTTTGATATGGCCAATTTCCACCCATTTCAGTCTGTATAAACAATACAAAATTTGATCCTTTTGATATGGCCAATTTCCACCCATTTCAGTCTGTATGACCAAAACAAAATTGGATCCTTTTAATATGGCCAATTTCCACCCATTTCAGTCTGTATGAACAATTCAAAATTGGATCCTTTTGATATTGCCTATTTCCACCCATTTCAGTCTGTATGACCAATACAAAATTGGATCCTTTTAATATGGCCAATTTCCACCCATTTCAGTCTGTATGAACAATTCAAAATTGGATCCTTTTAATATGGCCTATTTCTAACCATTTCAGTCTGTATGAACAATACACAATTGGATCCTTTTGATATTGCCCATTTCCACCCATTTCAGTCTGTATACACAATACACAATTGGAACCTTTGATATTGCCGATTTCCACCTATTTCAGTCTGTATAAACAATTATACAAAATTGAATCCTTTTGATATTGCCCATTTCCTCCCATTTCAGTCTATATAAACAATACAAAATTGGATCCTTTTGAAATTGCCCATTTCCATCCATTTCAGTCTGTATAAACAATACACAATTGGATCCTTTTGATATGGCCCATATCCACCCATTTCAGTCTGTATACACAATACACAATTGGATTATGTGCCCATTTAGCATAATACGAGAAACATTGTTGATGCAAATCTGCCTACCATGACATCTAACGACTTGTTAAAAGACTCACGTTGTAGCTGTACGTTATACTGTTCTATACACGCTCAGAACATGTATACCCTGCTCTGCTCCGTTTAAACAGATTTAGTTCCAGACCTGGGTTATAGACTGTATCTTAAACAGTAAAATAAGCGATCCTGTTCTAGTCAAATAATTCGTTTTAAAAAAATACCCTGTTCTCATAAGCAGGGCACGAAAAAGCGACCCTGTTCTAACCATCAGGACATGAAAAAGTGATCCTACTTTGCGGCACACTCAGAATACTAAAAATATAGGAAGTAACCCCCCGGGATCACCTGTATTTAAAATCAAATATTATGTTTCGACTCTCCACGTAATCCAGAATATAGAAGTGTAATTGAAGTGCTGTTTGATACATACATATCATTGCTCAAAATATATTGCATTTACGAGAAAAAATTATACTTTATACCGTTCAGAACAATTTACCAAATAAAAGTATACAAATAGTTTATGTGTCAGTTCAAATGAATGTGTAAATGATTCATTAACTCCCCCTTCCATAAAAAAAATAATTAAAAATTAAAAAAATAAATTTAATTAAATTAAAAAAAAAACAAAAAAAAAACCAACTTTGGAATATAGACATCGTTTCGGTCAATATAGTATACATGTACATGGTAAGTGATAATTTGCCACATCACCTTCAGTTCCATGACTTGTTTGCGCTATGAATTTGAAATATAAAATAAAACCCATTGGAAGGTATGTAATTATTAAACAAATACGCATGTTTGGAGGACGAAAGCGTATTCCACTATCCGGAAACAAAAACACATTTGTACACATTATCGTTGAAAGTAATTTATTTACTGATCTTATCATAACCTATAAGAAATTGGTGTTTCAATTTACAACTGTTTTATAAGTGGGTCAAAACTAATCGTTTTCTAAAAATACTTTAAAGCTCAAAGGATATAAAAATTTCAATTATTCTTATCTGAAAGTCATAAAGAATATTTTTTGTTTGCAATGCAAAAATTTCGATGACAGGAAAATACAGCTTTTAACAAAACTGTAGTAAACACCTTAAGATAATTATGGGCCTATATTTTACGGCTTTCTTTACATTTGTGTTCTTTACAAACTAAATTGTAAATATGAATCTGACAGAAATGAGAATAAACACTTATAAAGCCAAAAATAGCCAAAAGTACTCCACTAACTTAATTACTTTGCTAAAAGTTCAGCGAACTTTATTTTATATCCAGGTAAAAATGGTTGTATGTATTATGAAGAAATGCTTTCGGCAGAAAAATTGTCATAAAAGTTTTGAAATACACATCAACCATAAATTTTATTGGTAGGTACATGTATGTCAACGATGAGGAAAAAATGTATACAAAAAAGTAAACTATTTAAAAAAAAAATCTTTTTCATATAACTGACTATTCAAGATTACCTAGGATCGGTTTCTTTTAAGAGGAATATATCCCCCCCCCCCCCACACTTTACTGTGATAACGGTATCTCAATACAAAGTGCAACCAATGGTCTACTTTATGCGACTATCTGTGTGCTAAGGAACTGCAAAATTAGAATGTGACATTAAAACCGGTGTTTTAAAATTATTAAAATGGTAAGTCTTTTGCTGAATATTACCCTACTCCTGTTTTAGCGACTTAAACACAAACTTGCATATGAATAAGATGCCTCCCCGTTGATATACAAGATATTGTGTTTCATGTCACGATTTTTCTTTTAATTGAAACTAGTTTCTGCTTAAAAATTTTGTACAGCTTCAACCTATGTCAGAGGATATTGGATATATTTCATTTATCATATCCCTTTTCTCCTGATCTCGTTGATTTCTTATAAGCAAAAACAATTATCACAGTTCATACTTACGGGGTTTTCGATTTCGGTCTCGGATTACATTGTATCAGGGGAACAGATTAGCTACACGTTAGTTTTCTGTAAACACGATGGATACAGCTAATACTGGAGCAGGAAAAATTCATACTTACTGGGTTCTCTAGTTCGTTCTGTGGTTAACAGGGGAACAGATTAGCTAAACGTTAGTTTTCTATAAACACGATGGATACAGCTAATACTGGAACAGGAACAGTTCATACTTACTGGGTTACTCGAGTTCGTTCTGTAGTTAACAGGGAAACAGATAAGCTAAACGTTAGTTTCGGTAAACACGATGGATAAAGCTAATACTGGAACAGGAACAGTTCATACTTACTGGGTTACTCCAATTCGTTCTGTAGTTAACAGGGGAGCAGATTAGCTAAACGTTAGTTTTCTGTAAACACGATGGATACAGCTAATACTGGAGCAGGAACAGTTCATACTTACTGGGATACTCGAGTTCGTTCTGTAGTTAACAGGGGAGCAGACTAGCTAAACGTAAGTTTTCTGTAAACACGATGGATACAGCTAATACTGAAGCAGGAAAAGTTCATACTTACTGGGTTACTCGATTTCGTTCTGTAGTAAACAGGGGAGCAGATTACCTAAACGTTAATTTTCTGTAAACACGATGGATACAGCTACTATTGGTGCAGGAACAGTTCATACTTACTGGGATACTCGAGTTCGTTCTGTAGTAAACAGGGGAGCAGATTAGCTAAACATTAGTTTTCTGTAAACACGATGGGTACAGCTAATACTGGAGCAGAAAAAGTTCATACTTACTGGGTTCTCGATTTCGTTCTGTAGTTAACAGGGGAGCAGCTTAGCTAAACGTTAGTTTTCTGTAAACACGATGGATACAGCTAATACTGGAGCAGGAACAGTTCATACTTACTGGGTTACTCCAGTTCGTTCTGTAGTTAACAGGGGAGCAGATTAGCTAAACGTTAGTTTTCTGTAAACACGATGGATACAGCTAATACTGGAGCAGGAACAGTTCATACTTACTGGGTTACTCCAGTTCGTTCTGTAGTTAACAGGGAAACAGATTAGCTAAACGTTAGTTTTCTGTAAACACGATGGATACAGCTAATACTGGAGCAGGAACAGTTCATACTTACGGAGTTCTCGAGTTCGTTCTGTAGTTAACAGGGGAACAGATTAGCTAAACGTTAGTTTTCTGTAAACACGATGGATACAGCTAATACTGGAACAGGAACAGTTCATACTTACTGGGATACTCGAGTTCGTTCTGTAGTTAACAGGGGAGCAGATTAGCTAAACGTTAGTTTTCTGTAAACACGATGGATAAAGCTAATACTGGAGCAGGAACAGTTCATACTTACTGGGATACTCGATTTCGTTCTGTAGTTAACAGGGGAACAGATTAGCTAAACGTTAGTTTTCTGTAAACACGATGGATACAGCTAATACTGGAGCAGGAACAGTTCATACTTACGGAGTTCTCGAGTTCGTTCTGTAGTTAACAGGGGAGCAGATTAGCTAAACGTTAGTTTTCTGTAAACACGATGGATACAGCTAATACTGGAGCAGGAACAGTTCATACTTACGGAGTTCTCGAGTTCGTTCTGTAGTTAACAGGGGAACAGATTAGCTAAACGTTAGTTTTCTGTAAACACGATGGATACAGCTAATACTGGAACAGGAACAGTTCATACTTACTGGGTTACTCGAGTTCGTTCTGTAGTTAACAGGGGAACAGATTAGCTAAACGTTCGTTTTCTGTAAACACGATGGATACAGCTTATAAATATAAATCAACACATCGTATTATTCCGGATTCGTTTTTCGAATTGCTTTATTTAGGTGTTGAGAACCTTTGGTGACCCCACATATTCCATGTCTTTAACAAGTACATAGTGACTTGATTGTTACCGACAAACTTTCACCTAATCTGTCCCATTCAATGGGATAATTTAGGTCGTCAATCAATGACCAGGACCACACTGTTTTGAATATGATTCTATTCTTACGCCTTATTTTATTTAGACATATCATCTGTTCTTCAACTTATGACTAGAATTAATTTCAGTTCTTGGTACATGAATATTACTATTTTATAAAGTCCATCCAAATGTTTCATTTGCCATACATATACAAGAAATAACACGAGTTCTTGATTTTATTAATAAATTGTCATTAGTCATTAAGCAAGGTAAAAATTTCTTAGATACATGGAAATATTTAACCAGTAATAAAATTGATATATTTAGACCATCAACATACAAAAAGTCGTTTAAAAAGATATTTATGACGTCATTCAATATTTTTGCTGTTTATATCAAATTAGTTGGGCTACCTTTATAACTTCATTAAGAAATTATGTTTTTTTTTACACTAAAAAAAGGTTGAATTTACGTTAACATACATCCACTATGTGACGATTTAATTTAAATTTTGCAAATCTTTTTGTTTTATTTTATTGGATATCATAAACTGCCAGGAAAGAATAAATCATGACATATTTATGTCAATCGATTTTATGATGACCTAATTCATTCCAATGTACATAATTATGTACTTTTATCTAATTTGATCGATATATTAAACAAATATAAAAATGCAAAAGTTTTGGTACATCTGATAAGAATTTTTTTTATAAAACGTGAAATGATTTTCAGTCTCCCACCGGGCTTATACATTGTATTTCTTTAAGTGGAATCGAAACCTTAGCTAAACAGTTTCGGTACAATAAAAATGCTGTATTTTACTTGAGATTCCCAGATTTAGATTTTAATATGTTAGCTTCTACTTAAATATTCTACCATCTCATTGTGAATTATCAAAAGTTCAAAAGGAAAAGGACGAAATAATTTGATACATCAAAATGATAGATTAAAAAAAAGCGAACAAAATACGAATTTTTCAGAAATTTCAAGGAAATCTTTTGTTTTATATATCAATGTAAAATAAATTTTAAATATATAAACTTGGAAGATAACATCAACAACCATTTTATTTAATTGAGTTGTATAAAAAAAAAGGAAGATGTGGTATGATTGCCAAAGAGACTACTATCCAGAAGAGACCAAAATGACTCAGGAATTAACAACTATTGGCTATCGTACGGTCTTCCACAATGAACGAAGCGCAAACCATATAGTCAGCTATAACAGTACTACATACGATCAAACTATAAAAGTCAGTTGAAAAAAAAGATTAAACTCATCACATGGATACAAATAAAATAACATCTAACAAAAACAGAGTGGATATTATTAAATTTCTTTCGTTCAATTAGAAATCGTGAATCGGTATAGAAAAAAATGTTGATTTTAGTACTATAATAATTCTACCAGTAAGTAATTCGTTTGACTTGGAGAAAAATAGGTTGATACGTGTAAACCTAATTTCCAATTTGCCGTCATTCATAATGCATTCTATTTTCGGATTTTTATTACTATGATATTCGGATATCTTCAACGTGTATTAACATTTTATAGTGTGTTACATTTATGCAAGAATGGTTACTTCGATATCTAGATGCAAGACATAATGTGAAAGTTTAAATACAGGTTGTGATCATTCATTTAAATATTCCTTTTTATATTTTATTAGAAGTCTTCAATAGGTATAAAATATTGATAGTTTTAATTTAATACATACAAATGGTAAAATTGACATAAAGATACAATCAAATTGTGAAAGCAATTTTAAGTTTTAAAGACCACGTGTACTGAAGATGATAACTTAAATATAAATTTAATTTATCTTTTCCTTTTGACCTTTCTTCAATTTTTTTTTCCACATACATGTACCCTCCATCACGCTAGGAACGCGATCCCGCTACTATCTCCGAAATTATGAAAATTTTGAATGTCGTGGTGGTTATGGTATTAAGGTCGTATTTATGAAGTGCCGATGTCTTTATCGCCGTGGAGGTACATGTACACTTACTTAAAACCATCGAGGTGCAGGTAATTGTGGCTAAAACTAGTCGTAGTGGAAGCGTAGGAATGTCGTAGTAAGGACATACAAATGTAGTAAGATTGGGATGGGCGTAGAACATGCGTTTTTGAACCGTGTTGTAATTGCAAAGTCAATTGAAAATATTTCGCTATCTTATTCTATTCCACTGCGACTATCCCGATTTCACTACGTGTATTTTACGCTTCTATTAAAATATTGATCTGATTATTCTACGATATGAAAGACAATAGTACGGTGTTACCACTAACTTGGAACAGTGGTGTAATAGCACCGCATTGTAATAAATTGTAACCATCAGTAGCAATTGACTCAAAAAATTGGTATGAGGCACAAAAGAAATTAACATGAAAACAACAGAAATAAAGCACCGAAAAAGAGGACTAACTATAAGTAGATTTTGTATTCTCAAACATGCTATAGACCCTTTTCTACTTTTAAAAAGATGGATCTTTTCAAAATTTTAAATTACTGGAATATAAACGGGAGATATCACGGTTTAATCGAACTAAGAATGTCGATCTTTTTATATTTTTTTTCTCAATAAACGGTAAGATCGATCGCATCCAACCCTTCGAAGGGTCTGCTTCATTTGTTTAAGGTCGGGCTATGTACGGTAAAAAAACTCATCAAAGATACCAGCATTAAATTTTGTAATTACACCAGATGCGCGTTTCGTCTACAAAAGACTCATCAGTGACGCTCGAATCCAAAAAGGTTAGAGCCGAATAATGTACGAAGTTGAAGAGCTTTGAGGACCAAAATTCCCAAAAGTTTTGCCAAATACAGGTAAGGTAATCTATTCCTCAGATAAAAAAGCCTTAGTATTTAAAATATTCGAAAGTTTGTAAATAGTTACTCTATAAATATGACCATATCAATGATAACTCGTGCCAGTACAGAAGTGCTGACTACTGGGGTGGTGCTACCCTCGGGAAATTAAAACTCCACTGGCAGTGGTATCGACCCGGTGGTTGTAAATAAACTCATCAAAGATACCAGGATTAATATTCATATTTTTCAAAAAGTCGATTTTAATAAAAGATCGGTCCAGACAAATATAAAGGGTGTCTTAGTCAAACTTTTAATTTCACATTTCGTATCATTCATTTTAGTGTTCTTATAATTGTTCTTGAATATATTTGATCTATATGGAGAATGTTAGTTTAAAAAACTTTTAATTCGACTAAAAGGTTAGTTTGATTGGCTATGCAATCATATAAACAGGAAAATGATTAAATCAGACATTTCTTTGCAACATGTTACTAAAAACTGATAGTTAATTCGTTCATAGATACAATCATTTAGTTTGGAACGTTTCATTTTACCCGTAAAAAAACTATAAACATACTATAATATTCAATAACCGAGACTGCTTTAAGATCGGTACATTTGAACTTCATGTCGATCTGATGAGCCAAACATTTTCTAATTGATTTTTAAATTTTGTTCTTAAATTGTCGTGTTTTATCACTGTCTGAGGCAAGAAAAGGGTTGAACGCTCACACGCTTGTTTTATTACCGCCCATTCTTTGTGTGTCTGTTTCAAGTCAAAAGCCTGCAACTAAGTTGGTGTCTTTGGTTGCTTATTTTGTTTTGACTGATCTGCGTTTTTTTTAAATCTTTCATGCGACATTATTTTTATGTCGTGACGGCACAAAAGTAAAAGGATTGCTAGGAGATTATTTTGACATCATTGACCACTCATCATTTGCATTGGAGAGCGAGAGAAAAATGCATCCTGTTTCCAAAAGCTTAGAATATGGAAATTTTTACCTTATCTCTCATTTTTTCAAACTTCTAAAATATGTTATATTTGATACAATTGAATTATCTAAGGGTAACACCTATAAAAAGGAAAGAAGGAAATACTAAATTGACATATGAAAAGATCCACAGATTTATTTTTGTAAAATAATTCAAATAAAAGGCTATTTTTGTTAATTTATGATACTCATTAAAGACCAAAGTAGTCCATGAGTAATGTTTTCTAACCAATAAAGATATAAATGACTGTCGAAAATATATAAATATCAAAAACAACAATATACGTTACATCTATATAAGACAAAATCATTTACACAATTGATGTATTATCTTTAATTAGACCAAAAATAATTTGGAGGTTTCGGAAAATTTAACGAGAACAAGTCATTATGAACACAGAGATATAGCTCCATGGAAAAATCTTAAAGTAAATAAAATGATACTGAAAATTTATATAAAACACCCAAGATCATTGTAGGAAAAAATATAAGGTTGTCTATTGATACTCAAATATTGTGTTTGTTATACCAGTTCTTTTGTAAATACTCGGAGCGCTTTTATTTCTAGTTATATCTGGTTTTAACTACGTTCTTAGCGTACATGTATTTGCCGTTTGCTAAACTGTGAACTGAATGTACTTGATTCATTGACCGATTATAGACGTTTGAATCTCACTTGCAATCGATATTACGAATGATATTTGCATTTCATTCTAGCATGTTATATTTTTTCCATTAAATTTGGTTCATTTTTGATGACACGAAAAACTTTTATATTTCAATAAATTGCAGTAATGACTGCTGTACCCATATTTTGAATATTTTACCCTCTTTTGTCTGTTTTGTTCACGCATCGTTGTAAATATAACGGAATTTGATGCAACTGTCATACAAGTGAGAGGTTTAGTGCTATACAACCAGATTCAATCCACCATTTTCTACATTTGAAAAAGTCTGTACCAAGTCATACATATGACAGTTGTTGTCCGTTTGTTTGAAGTGTTTTTTCATTTGATTATGGACTTTCCTCTGAGTTAAGTATTTTGTTATTTTACTTTTTGCTAGGTAAAGAGTATTACCTTCGTAAAAATGAGCTTACAATTGGCAAAATGAAACACGGAAATTTAATGTCTCCATAATTGCGCATTTATACACTCACAGCCAAATATACTGTGTTCTTCTTTAGTAATATAGTTGATAACTGCCTTTGATAGTTGCTAAATGGATTTGGAAAGTAAAAGGAATTATTCGAGACTGGTGAATTGAAGTAAGGACCGGAGCCGAAGAACTGAAAACCGTATATTAATTCCTTTTTGAAGTGATATAATCATTTTTCGTAGTTAACTAAATTACTGTTCTAACAGGATCTTGAAATATTAGGAGTGCATTTACTAGAATATATTTTTTACCAATTTCATTTCTGACCTTGTATTTTATATTTTTTTTTAAAACTTTATATAAAAATACAAATCAAACTGTGAATTGAAGGATTAAACTGTTAAATCCTGAACTCCACCTGTATCTGAACTACAAAATATTTCTTTGGAAAAGTTATAAGAATCTGAAATAAAAATATCTGCCAAGTATGTAACAACTGTTAAAACATACAAATAATTCTAAGAATTTTATCTCTGATCATTAATGAGAAAAAATGAATTACGTTTTATGTTATGTGTACAAATCTGCAAAGGTGGAAAGTTTAAATTCTATTAATAGAAGTATTTCCATTAATTCTTACTTTACTGTACATGATTTATTTGTCGTAACGATTGAACTCTATAGTTACTCTTCTACTATTACAATAGTGTTAAATAAAGGCAATAGTAGTATACCGCTGTTGAAAACTCGTAAATCCATGGACACAATAAAAAAATCGGGGTAATTAACAAACTAAAACCGAGGGAAACGCATTAAATATAAGAGGAGAACAACGACACAACACTGAACTGTAACACACATAGAAACGGACAAGCATCAGACAAAAATCCCACGAGAAAAACAAACATAACATCAAAACCAAATACATAAATTTGGGATAAACAAGTACCGTGCCACGTCTTATCGCAATGTGAATTTACAAAACCTAGCGTTTAAACAATACAACGTGTTGAACATTTTTCATTTCTTATTTACGCTAATTTATTAAAAAAATCTTTGTTGATTTTTTCTCTCGTATGTATTTATTTAATTCTAACTCGGTCTCAACGATATGTTCAATACACATCAGATCGTGAAACCTTTAACTATCCATATCCCACACGTTTTAGAAACTCATGGTACGTCCAGTCTCTTTACCTTTGTAATTTGGTGTGAGAATAAGGATTATAGAGTCAAGTGAAAGAAACCGATACCAGTCTTCAAATAGGTTTTCACACTCCCCACTGCAAGGGTATAAACCTAAATGCGCTAATTTTACTTGGGTTTAAAAAATCTGATCGCCTTATCGTACGGTCACCAACATTTTATCCTTTATTTTGTACTGTAACATCTTCTCGTCTTGCATTTAAACTAACTATTTGCACTGCATGTTTTCAAACAAAACAGTTTATCAATCGGCATAAAGACCAATAATTATGAATGTAAAACAGTCGTTAAATTACCACGGGTGACGACCAGGCCAAAACATTCAAAACAATTACATACACATCTAGGATATCAATTTCTTAAAGGTGTTCAAGGTTAAAAGGAAGTCCAATTTCTAGATCAAGTCAACGTAGCCACAGAATTTAATATAAGATCGGCTTAAGTGCTTTGCTGGATGGCTGTCTCATTTGCAATCATACCACACCTCCTTATTACACCTTAATAAAGCGTACATAGATAAAGCCGGTTCGATGTGATTAGTACTGCTGCTTTTACCCACACAAACTTAACAAATGATGAATAATACAGTTTGGAGTCAATATCAAAAACAATATCAAATTACCATGACTTTTTATGTTTGTCTCGAATTCTTACATCTTAATTAGTTGCAATACACTACCACAATGATGGTGGACAAAGTAATATTACTAAAAGAGTTTACAACATGTCGAGGTAGTATTTGTGTAGTCTAGATTCCGTTGGAACACCCATTCATGCCTTTTTAAAATTTACGTTATTGTTTATTCGGATCCTATTGTTCTTTATAGTTTACCCTAGTTTGGTTCTTTTTCTACTGACAACTTAATACTCCTTGAACGACATTAGAGTATGTGTATTCATCTTGGTTATTAATTGCATAACGGTACGGAAGGGTAGAGTATAAGAATCCTCAATTTATTTAAAAAGAAAATATGCAAGACATTGGACACAATAACTGTGAAGTTTTCATTTTGATCAAAGGAATGTTGAGTACTATTTGTTAGATTAGGATTAAGACAGACTATTGGATATTCAGATAATGTCTGGTTTAAAAGAATTTATATTTTAAATCTTCATTTAGCTACATGGATTTTATGAGATTTAATAAGGTCGAAGGGCGAACATTGTCAATATTGAAGTATTATTTCCATTCATCCAAGCTTATTTCAGATCGGTAATATTATGCAATTTGGTGTATTACTAAAACCGTTACTCAATAATAAATTCCACCTCTCAAATTTAAGTTTAAACTTAAGTTTCAAATTGCCATCTTTTTTATTATTAAGTACGAGAAAACTGAACTGAGAGGAGATCATAGGAGTTTAATTTCAAACCAACAATTATGATAAATAAATATACAATTATATGCAGTTGTTCTATAGTACAACTTTTACGTTCACATTTTCTCAACAAACAGATATTCAATATAAACGTTTCACCAGTCTAGATTTGTAATTCGGCCACAACTCAATCAAATAATAATTCATGCGCACATTCAAACGTGTTTATTACTTCACCTTATTTAATATATATACCCTGGGAGTTTGTAACGACTTGCAGAATGCCCTTCCTTTATTGTAAAACCAATTTATACGTGCTAACAATCACATACAATCCATCACGTAAAATTTAAGTCATCAAATAAAACATCAAATGGCAAATTAATAACCATTTATGTCAGTACTAACATTGTAGAATTCGGTAAATTAATACCACGAGGTTTACTTTGTAATATTGGAAATATATCGACGAAAATATAAAATTCCTCGAAAACTTTAGCCTAAAGTTTTTGTCATTATTGCATATTTTAATTAAAAGAATTAACCGAAACAACTAAATAAAAATCTCCAAAACATTTCAATTAAAAGATGCTACTGCTAATAGTTTATTAATTGACTTACCTGTAAATTTGCACGTGCACCAATAGCAATACACATAACTACCGTAACACCTGTCGATATAATACACATGCTCCTACTACTGGTATTAAAACTGATTTCTAACAAGATCAATTCTAACAGTGATGTACGAGTATTTATACTGAAGTAGGCGATTCTAATACATTAATCTTTAAGGTCATTTCATTTATCTTATTGGTATAAATACGACAGAGGATGATTTGCCCATATTCGTAAATATGTAACCCTTCTTTTGTTAACTCACTAATAACTTTATTATTGCGTGACGCTGTTTTTTTAGGTTATGGCAAAATGAACTCTATTTGATAAAAAAAATATTTAGAATGTATCCACTCTTGCAGGTAATGTTGTCGCTTGTTAAAGGTGATTTAATGAAAGTAAACACGAAAAATAGTATTTATGTAAACTAAATAAGCTTGCTTCAATTCAGATTATGAATGAAATTTTATTTGTTTACTATGCTCGCTTCATAACATATGCGTAAATTAAATTTGGCATAATAATTCATTTAATTCGCATTACATGTTTCCATTGGGGTCTAACAAGTCATGTTGAAAGAAGATAAATCCATCAATTGTACTATGATTGTTAGAAAATATTTTTGTCTCTTCATTATTTCCCTAATATAGTATAAATAATATAGGGAGATCGACAAGGCCACCCATTAACATGTCATCGGATAACCAAAATAAACATTACTGCTACTTTTTCTCAACCTTGTCCGAATTTTATTAGAAAGACAATGACCGTTTATAAATACACATTTTATTTATTTACAAATATTAAAGGTAAATTTTAGTAAATGGTATCAAAGGAATACACATATTATCAAATATACTACAAAGAAGTTATATTTGGTTGTAAGAAATGCCATGTCAGATTATTAAACCTATGGTTATCATTTGATATAAAAAAAGGAAAAACGAAAACATGACATTTTATGGGACAAACGCCAAGAAACCAACTATCTGGCTTTTGTTAGTCTTGTATGATTTTAAATTTTAGTTTCTTGTGTACAATTCGGAGTTTAGTATGACGTCCATTATCACTATACTATTATGGATATTTTTAGGGGCCAGCTGAAGGACACCATTGTGTAAACAACACAAATTTTGCTACTTATACAAATGAAAGATGTCCACTACAACTCACTCTTACTTACTAATAGACCACTTTCGAGTTCATCCGTCACCGGCAAAAACTCGTCTAAACGCACAAATGACGGTGATAAAGGCGCGTATAATTGACGAGTTTTTTCCGGTGACGGATGAACTCGAAAGTGGTCTATTCAAACAATAATAGTGTTCTATGTCCTTTTTTACACATGTATATCCGAAACGAGATCACTCTAGACCCTATTGATATCGCTCCTTTTGGAGTTGAATACGATTGATTCCTTAGTTTTTATTGTTACCTTGATATGTCTCCATCTTATCGAATTACGAGATTTGAGCATACGTAAATTACAGTCGCCTAAATGATGGCATTGACTTAGGGATTTTTATGGTTATCTAATTCCAAAAGAAGAAGGTATTTTTAAGTGTGAAATGGATCAAATTGTACTAATTGTTTATCAAAGGCACCAGTGTTATAAAAATAATTCGCAAGACTCATCAGTGATGCCCAGACCAAAATAATCATAAAGCTTAACAAGTGCAAAGTAGAAGAACATACTGGTTTGCTGAATAAAATATTTTATATACTTACATAAATAGAGAACGTTATTAGAGTCGAAAATAATGTAAAATCATCCCCAAGTAGGATAACGTTTCAATATGAACACATTATCTGTAAAAATTATACGGTTTGTATGGCTTATACAAAGATCAGAACACACTTAATTTAGTCAAAAAAGGGCAAATGTTTTACAAGTTTTCTTGCACAGGCTTAAGGCTATAGAATAATACAGAGCACAAGCGTTGCACAAAAATATTCACACGTTACTAGTCTATAACTAACACATTACTAGTCTATAACTAACACATTACTAGTCTATAACTAACACATTACTAGTCTATAACTAACACATTACTAGTCTATAACTAACACTTTATGTCATTTTGCTTGAACAACTCTTCAACGTTTGTAGGAGATATTGGATTTGAAAATATTGAGCATCACTGAAGAGACATACATTGTCAAAATGGTGAAGAAAACTGGTACCGTTATTGCTATAATGTGTTTAGTTTATATTTCAAAATGGATAGTGTTTTTTTTTTTTTTCTTTGACGGCACTTTAATGACGTAACAGTTAAATTGTGTCATCAAAGATTAAAATGTTTGTTAACATGTTTATTTTCGAGCTTATAATGATGATGGATGGCTATTCGTTGTCCATATCCAAATTGAATGCATAAGTATTATACATATACAGAACGAGAACAAGAACATGATATACTAATACCGAATGTATGATATGAATGTGAACTTTGCTTTGTACTAGACCAACACGCTAAGCCGTATTTGATAATAAAAAAATGCTCGTTTGTAAGGTATCAGTCTCACCAGTTTTTCTGAATAAGGTCAGTGTGACGTACTACGACTTTCTACGCCTATCAAACTGGCCACGATGATTTGCACAAGGTTACCGAAGTAGAGGTCTGCAATCAAGTCAACTCTGGGCTATAGTTCCTAATAAAGCACATGTTTTGACTAATACATTCAATTTTGTCATATTGAACACGTTATGCTCCTTGGGGATGATTTCGAGCTACATCCGACTCTAATAGCGATGTCTTACAACTCTAAAAACCTTGTCAATGACTAGAAATAAGAGCCGTCTTCGATTCCATGATCTGTTTCATGTGTTATACTTCATTACTTGTGCTGTCATCAAATAAGTTTGTCTTAATCAATATCTGTAATGTCTCTTTCATTTCCTGGTTCAAGATCTCTCCTCGGGGTTTCTTTCAACCTTGAGTTGTATGTTAAATAATGTATTGTATTCTTTACCAAGAACAAATTCATTTTTAGTATGAATGTTTTCCTCTTTAATTTTTTTTTATTGTGAACTATCATTCAAATGTATATAAGTCTTAAGATGAAACCGTTATGGAAATAACTTATTCGTTCTTAATTTGCAACTACACTCATATTTGTTTCATTATCTCGATATTCAAATTTAATTTTACACGATTTCATTAACTCGTCCATATGCACCCCTTCGGTTATATTGTGTATTATAAAACCGCGATACGGAGAACAAACCTTGGCTTGGTATGTTTGAATAGTACGAACAATTGTATGGAAATAAAAAAAAGGCTTGTCGCTTTCATGTGGTTTTATTAATCTAGGTTATTATCACGCATTCTACGTCATCAACCAGAAATATTTGAAAACACAGATACTATTTCAAAGGTAATATAAAAATCCATTTCTTAATACTATGACGACCTTAAATGACCACATAAATTGGGGTTTGTAACAATGACCGTGATATATTAATCTATCATAGTGATATATTCAGGTAAAGAACATTAGTACTGTAATATGATAAGCTTTATTCATGCCAATTTAAGACTCAATACTAGTAAAAATCCGATTATAGGATAACGTAAAAATTGACCTTTTCATACACGTTTTCATTAAAGGTTTAAGAATAAATATAATTTGAAAAAATACATTAGCCAAAATGAATTGTTTTTAACGATTTATTATATTAATGGAATAATTATAAACTCTTTAAAAAGTGTCATTTTCATTTAAAATTGTTGTGTACCAATCTATTTGAGCTACATCAAAACTCACATACAATAAGTTGGGTTGGTGGATTTATTTTTTTCCAATTCCGATATCACATTCGGTCATTAGTTAATGTTTTTGGAGAAAATTTACAAGAAACACTGACCATGCACCAAAAACGTCATGCCGAACACATTAGTGTAGCGTATTGCCAATTTGAGTGAACACATTTACTTTAACATGTTTTTTCTTCGATATGAAAGTAATAAGGCTAGCTTTAAAACCAGGTTCAACCCACCATCTTTTTCTTAAAATGTCCTTTACGAAGTCAGGAATATTGCAGTTGTTCCTGTTGTTCCTTTGTTTTCCTCTTATACTAGTAGTAGGTGATGTGTTTTTCTCGGTTTCAGCTCGTAACCTAGATTTGTTTTCGCTCCATGTATTTATGAATTTTGAACACCGGTATACTACTGATGCCTTGATTAATATGTGTGACCGTCTGACCTGGCTTTGAGACGCCTGACTGTCTTGAGATAATAAATTGCATGTCTAATGCTGTCATCAGTTTGAATTTAACGTAGGAGTAATACATTCATATATATTCTATTTCTCTGAATGAAATTATCCTATTATTCTTAAAGCCACAATCAATCTATGGATCGGTATTTAGGCATTTTCAAAATCAGAAATTTAGAACTGTTCGAACATGTCGGTTGCAGTCAATTAGAATATGTTCAATCTATTTTGAGGCTTCCGTTTCAATTTACCTGTGCAAAATACTAGAACTTTTACTGAAAAAATCATGCAATATTTAATTGCGACGGAATTTAAACAAATGAAGAACATTAAAATATCATAAAATATAGTTGACGTTAGCAAGATTTTGCTATTGTATTTCAGGTCCGATTTGGTCATATAGCCCATTAATTGCGTCTAATACATCTTTGACGTTAGAATGTTTGGCATTGAGAGTTCTTGATAAAAGAAAAAGGGTTTTGAACGCCTAAAGTCCTAGGAAACCTCAAATTAAAAAAAAATATGCATATGTTTTTTTATAACTGAATGGATAGTTTTCTTTCTACAACTTATGTACATATACTTTTTTCTGAGGAAAATTCTTTAATTTGTCCACATTTAGAAGAAGTTTACTTACTTTTAATTGCTTGCTTCCAGGAAGCAATTCGCCGACATATTTATTTTCGTATGTATAGTGACCCGAGCGTTACCCTCCTCGTTAAAATCCGGTGACCACAATACGCATGGATCTGTCATTGAAATAAACAAATATCTGATTATACATGTTAAACACGTGCTCAATACCCATGCTTTTTGTGATTTGTTTACTATAAGGTGACAATCGTTAAAACTCGGCTTCAAAACACGGCATTTAATGAGCAGCCATATTTGTTAAATCATAACAAACAAAGAGAGAGAAAAATGACGATTAAATGATATATTTGCAAAAATAATGATAAAATCGTGCACAGAGGACTAAGTTTATGATGTATACACTTAAGTGTCTAATTCATTTGAATCAATCAGTTTATGTGAAAGATTTTAACTGATTTTTTCATTTAAAACGATCTGATTCAAGCTCAAATATGAAAAATCTATCAAGTATGCCGAAAAATGTAACTTTTCGGTTGTTTTTTGTGGCCGCATTCGTGTTCATCCTCAACCTTTATATATGTTATGTATTATAATAAAATATAACTAACATTTCAATATTAAGGATGAACACGAATGCGGCCACTTTCGTTTTACACGAAAACCGTCTAAAATTTTACTAAAATGCTAGAATTGTGAAGATTTCAGTAATTTAGCATGATTTTATGGTAATAGTACTCGATATATGTGCATTGTATTGTCAAAAATAGCCCATATTTATGTAGCAGTAGCATTCTGCTGTACAATAAATAACGAAAAGTTTACATTTTAACAATTTTGTAAAACTGCTATATTTTGGGGCCAAAAAGGGGTCTTACTGGACCTACTTCTTTGCATCATCATTTGATTGCAATTACAATTTCTTGATTTATAATGAAAAAAATCACCAATATTCATATTTAAATATCATTCGCTATATTTTCTTCATTTTTCTGTTTTAGAGTAGACGAAAGATCATAGCAACACCGACATTTTAATTTTAATCGCGGTATCATATTCAAATATGCTCCATTCTACAAAAAGATTAGATAAAAAATTTAACCAAAAAAAAATAATTCTGGAAATGAATACAAACATAGGCGTTTTACATTTACTTTAAACTAAAAGTCCAGACGACGGGACTGTCATTTCAATTAGGATATGATAATGGTTTTCCGGAGCTCATCCTTTCTGCGCAAAGTTTGTTGTTTTCATAAACTCATGTAGATCCCAGGATTGAAAATTATGCATAGATCTCATGATTTAAACCTCCTAAAATAGATCAAGAATAAAAAAATCTATATAGATCCCAGCTTTCAAACCTTGTCATGGATCATAGAATTAAAAAATCTTAATAGATCACGGACTTAAAAACTCTTCATAGATCTCAGGATTAAACAATCTTTATAGATCAGAGAATTAAACTCTTTATAGATCCCCTATTTTAAATCTCTTTATTGAAAACCCTACATAGATCCCAGGATTTAAGTATCATCATAGATCTCAGGATTAAAAATTCTTCATAGATCCCATTTTAAAAATTCTTCATAAATTCCATTTTTTTAAAATCTTGATAGATCCCATTTTAAAAAACTATTCATAGATCCCAGGATTGAACACTCTATATAGATACCATGATTGAACACTCTATATAGATCCCAGGATTGAACACTCTATATAGATACCATGATTGAACACTCTATATAGATACCATGATTGATTACACTTCAAAGATCCCAGTAACGAAAACTCTTCAAAGATATCTTGATTAAAATATCTTCAGAGATTCCAGGATAAAAATTTCATCAAAGCTCCAATGATTAAAAATTCTTCATAGATCCCACTTTTAAAAGCTCTTCATAGATCCCAGGATTGAACACTCTTTATAGATACATTGATTGAAAACTGTTCATAGATCCAAGGATTAAAAACTCATCATAGATCTTATTATTTAAAACTCTTCAGAAATCCCATGATTGAAAACTTTTCATAGATCCCAGGATTAAAAACTCCTCATACATCCCAGTATTACAAAATCTTCATAGATATCATGTTTAAATTTTGGAAACCAGACACTTAAAGTATTTGTTACATACCTGTGTTGTTACTCTAGAACAATTTGTTCCTGTTGCTCGGAAGACACAAATTTCGATGTTTTAAAAGAAATGTGTATTTTGTTGGTTTTATTTATAGAACTGTGTTTGGAATTTGCATTCTGCTTTCTTTAACCTTGGTGTGACTCTTTCGACATTTCTCAATTGCCGTCGTTTTGGTTGATTTCACTGTTGTTTCTGTGTACTTTACATACTGAGATTTCTATACTTTCCTTTGCTGCAGATTTGATACTTCTAGAGGTTTTACTTAATAGCGATATGTTCACTTTATATACTGAGATTCCTATACTTTCCTTAGCTGTATATTTGATGATTCTAGTTTTAACTTTATAGATATAAGAAGTAGGTAACAAAGGTACCAGGATTATAATTTAGTACGCCTGACGCGCGTTACGTCTACTTAAGACTCATCAGTGACGCTCATATCAAAATATTTATAAAGCCAAACAAGTACAAAGTTGAAGAGCATTTAGGACCCAAAATTCCCAAAAATTGTTCCAGGTAATCTATGACTGCGATAAGAAAATCCTTAGTTTTTCGAAAAAATCAAAGTTTTGTAAACAGGAAATTTATAAACATGACCACATTATTGATATTTATGTCAACACCGAAGTTTTGACTATTTGGCTGGTGATACATCGGGGACGAAACGTCCTCCAGCAGTGGCATCGACCCAGTGGTGTAAATAGTTATCAAAGGTACCAGGATTATAATTTAGTACGCCAGACGCGCGTTTCGTCTACTTAAGACTCATCAGTGACACTCATATCAAAATATTTTTAAAAGCAAAACAAGTACAAAGTTGAAGAGCATTGAGAATCCAAAGAAGATGTGAAATGAGTGCTAATAAGACAACTCTCCATCCAAGTTATAATTTATAAAAATAAACCATTATAGGTCAAGGTACGGTCTTCAACGCGTAGCATATGCTCACTACGAACAAGCTGTCGAGTTGTTCACTTCAGGGGAGTTTCCAGGATATATGAAAGACTGAGAGTAGCGAGGAGAATATATTTTTGACACATTTTTGGCTAAAAAAACATTTAATAATTGTGAAATGCACTAATGTAATAGATCCTGTCTTGGAGCATGTATCTGTTACAGTTAAAGGGTCAGGATTTGACATCTTTTATGCCGACTTCTCTCCATTAATTGACTATATATATATATTTATATATAAAAATGATTGGATAGGTCTTAACAACAATAGACCAATAACGAGAAATTACAAGTTATAGGATGTGAGGCGTTTTAAAATGAACGCTTTTGTTTTGACGTCGACATCTTATGACGATTTCACTTCAACAACATTAGATACTATAAATCACAGAGTCGAATACGGTGAAGAAACGAAATTTTATGGATATCCTGTCGGATAGGGGAATTAGTATAAAAAGAAAAGAAATGTGTTAAGTTAATGATATAATATGATAAATTGTCATATTCAATGCAATACAAGCAGATTACGATAGTTTTTTTTAAAGGGATACGCCAGTGTCGCCTTAACCTGCATCCTCCCTTGCACTTTATATACTAATATTTCTATTCTTTCCTTTGCTGTAGATTTGATAAATGTTTTACATTATGTCGATCGTTATTGTTAATTACGATCTTCTTACAAATAAGTAGGAAGACTTTATATATAAAATGACATCCCTTTTGATAACAAGAAACAAATATGATGCAATACAGATTTTACCTAATTATGTTAGTTTCCAAAGGTGACTTGTAAATGTTAAATATGGAGCTTATCAATAGAACAATTACCTGGAATAGTAACATGATTGCATTTTAATAGACACAATTCCTATACCAAGTGATCCATGCCATGTCAAAGTGAAGACATGGTAACGTAGCGTGAACAGTGATACGAACGGAAAAGTAAACGATTCTAAAAGCAGAATGTAATAACCTATTGAATAAAAATAATTTAAGATACGTTAACTTGTACGCGCGGACGAGTACTTCTCTTTAACATTTTCTTCTAATTTAACGGAAAATGAAATCGGTTATCGCAATTATTTTTAATGTGGTTTAAAAAATCTGAAGTTTTCGTTCGTTTGTATAAAAAAAATAATTAGAAAACGTTCAGCTGTTACTTTATGTAACTATCTTGCAGTTGAAATACGTTATGGGATAAGCCCTGTTTTATTAATTGGTATACAGAAACTGTATGAACATTACCAAAATCTGTTTTTGTTTTTGTACAACCAATTATATTGTATTAAAGATATTTCGCATTAATGGTTGAAATCTTATAATTTTTCTAATATTCACAAAAAAAATAAAATATTGTTATTATCACTTACTTGTTTGGTGTGAAACTGTCATTTTAAAAATTTCATGATATTTACACATTAACGAAATGTAACCACCGCTCACACTACATTTTGTTGTATTCTTTATAGAGTAAGCTGCGGACAGTAGTATACCGCTGTTACAAAGTCATAAATCGATTTCGATTAAAAACCAAATAGAGAAAACACTACAACTATAAGAGAAAACAACGAACTAATGGAAACAAAAACCAAACGTCAATGCAATGTACATACAAACAAACTATAAGATAATAACTTGTATAATAACAACCTGTTGCCTATCTTGGTACTGGACATTTTAAGAAAAAAATGGCGGGTTAAATTTAGTTTTTACGCTATGTGAAAACCCCCGAGCTAAAATGACAACATTGCATGATAGGAATACAGTACAAAAATGCAAGAATACTGCAAAAAAATCCAAGGGTTAGCAAGGATTTTAAAATTTCTGGGATAATTATCATTCAACACAGTTTTATTGTATGATATCAATTATTTATTTATTGTGTGTCTTGCTTGTAACTGTATAAGTATATATGTAATTGTAAAGGTATAATTGTTATCCTCTTGTAGCACTATACGTGTGCCTAAGTTGTTATAAAAAGTTTTGTCTTGTCTTGTCTACAATAAGCACACAATTTTGAAAGCCGTACAGATCCCGCGAACGGTGTTTCATCAAAATGACCATTATCATTTGACATGAAGATTTGATTTCCTTTCCGAATAATACCTTTATAGAATATACTTTATTCACCTTACTTTATTTATTTCATGTGATAAATTAGTTGAGGCATAAATAGTGTATATTAAAAAATAATAGATAAAAAACTGTTTAAATGGTTTATCAATACTTGTGCATACTTAATGCTTTTTAGTGCAATTTGAAGTATTAAAGAAATTGTTTCAAATTTTAAACCATTTGTATCTCAAAACTATAACTCTATATAGGATTTGTTACAAATTTGAAAATAACAGGTGATGGCAATGAGGTAAAAAGATGACAGACTATGTCTTCTAGAAAAAATGAAAGGCAAAAAATAAGTAAAAAAACCACAACCAGTAAATGTTTAGGATGAAATACGTGAATCCGCAAAAAAACAACCTAACCAGAATAATTTTTAAACTGAGAAAATAAGACTAAAAATATTGGAAAATAATTTTGATGGAACGTTTCATTTTATAAATCACTAAAACATTATAGCGAGTCACAATAATATGGCGTGTGTGTGATTTTATGAATAGCGAAGGATTAAACGCGTGTACTACAAATAAAAACTTCATTTAATTTATGGCTAATTTCAGTACAAATTATTAAATGATTCAACCATCCTCTCCATGTGTCTCCTTTACTATACATATCTATATATATATATTAGATAATTTGCAACATTTGTTGTTTCTTTTTCTCAGACTAACAACGAGGAACGTTACTACCGATATGTAAAGAAGTTTTTGGTGTCAACAATATTTAAAAATATCTAAAAAAATATTGGCAAACATTTCATTCATCTTAAGTTGTTGCTGTAATATAATTATTAAATGTCCGCATTCCTCGCTAATACGTTATACTAGTAACCTTGAAACGAATAGTTTATGTTATCTTATAGATCATTGTAGTATTTGATATGATTGTTGCACGCAATCAAAACACTAACATGCACTCGAATGCTTCAGGTTGTAGGCGAAGAAAATGATACCGAGTAGTAAAAAAGACATTAATTAGACTTCTATTTATATCTGTATGAAAACAAACAAATCACATTAATTTATTTTCATTAAACAGTGTGATGGATCACGATTATTTGTGAGCTATTGCAATACGTTCAGTGAATAATACTACGGACAAAAAAATGTGACCAGAAGCCTTACAGAAGTATCACAAATGGGTACTTATGTATCTCACAGTTAGGAGCTTTTCACAGCAGTATTTTTTTCACATTCAAAACGATCGTTTATTATAGGTTCCAGCATCCCTTTTGGGTATCGCTAGAATCACTGGTTTCAATTGGGTATGGCATATAGTCATATATGTCTTCTCAAAGACAGCCAGTACAGCCTTTTCCAAAGAGGAGCATCCGTTTGACTGAGATCTATCATACCGATTTGGCGCCAGCACGCGTTGGTTGTCCAATACGGAATAACTTTTCATAGATGATATCGGATATGTTCCTCATGTCGTAACTACAATCCCCTTCTCTTTTCACGAATGTGAACTACCGAATTATACTATTTACCGGGTTTGTAATAACACAAGAAACATGACGGGTGCCACATGTGGAACAGGATCTGCTTACCCTTCCGGAGCACCCCAGATCACCCCGGTTAAGGTGGGGGTCGTGTTGCTAATTCTTTAGTTTCTATGCTGTGTCTTGTGTACTTTTTTTTTTAATTTATGTTTTTCTTATTTACCCATGGCGTTGTCAGTTTATTTTCAATCTATGAGTTTGATTGTGCCTTTGGTATCTTTCGCCCCTCTTTAACATTGTCACAATAGGGAATTTGACACAATTAGTTCATTCACAAATGACCAATCTGGTATCTCAAGTCAAAGTTCATACTATACGAACATATCCGGGTTGTAGTTGTTACACACAAAATGATCTACTGTCTTGTATCAAGTCATGGATGTGTCAGTTCATATCTAAAAGAAAAAAAACGTAAAATCACAAATACTAAACTCCGAGGAAAATTCAAGACGGAAAGTCCCTTATCAAATAAAACGCACACAAAGCTAGTTTTTATGTATGTTGCATTGTCGTCTGTGTTTGTTGCATTTCAGTGTTCTATTGTTTCGTTGTTTTCCTCTTAGTTGGAATAGTTGATGTGTTTCCCTTGATTTTAAATTGTAACCCAGATTTTCCCCCTCTCAATCGAGTTATGACTTCTGAACAGCGGAATACTACTGGTGCCTTATCTAGTAGATTTATAAAGAAGAACGAATGAAATCGACACTGCATAAGTGTAAGAATTGATGACCGATATTCGTTTTGTTACAAATATTACACATGTTTTCGTTCTTTCAAAACTTTAGATACCTGATCATTGGCCAAATTAGTTAGGTGATGCATATAACATAGGAGACTCTTACTCTTCCGACTCTCTTGGTCTCGCTCCTTTTTGATTACATAAAATTCGCTGAGACCTTTTTAGGTACATTGACTTATACTCTCATATATAATAATTCGTAAAAGCTTATAATGCATTTTAAAAAAAATACAATATGCCGTCAAAGAGGGACGAAAGATACCAGAAGGACAGTTGAAAATAAGCTGACACACAGACAAATAATAGTACAGAAGACACAACATCGGAAACTAGAGTAAGCAAAATCCCACCAAAACTGGAGGTGATCACAGGTGCTCCATAAGGATAAAATGTTTTTAATTATGTAAAATAATATGTTTTAAATATAACTACAGATTTATACTACTAATCACTATAACATTATTAAGCGATGGGTTTTTAAATTCTAGGTGTATAAATATTTTATATTTCATTATTTGAAAGAAATGTTGTCTTATCGAACATCTGGGCCACCATCGTAGGTAGAACTTTGTAAATCAAACTGCTTAACAAAACCTGGCTTGTTTGGTAGATTTCCTTTCTCAAAGATAGTTGATGCATTTGAAGTCTTCAGTGTTTCGGTTGTTTCTTTGTTTTCCTCTAACAGTTGATATGTTTCGGTTATAGTTCCTAACCGGGATTTGTTTTCTCTCGATTAATTTATGACTTTTGAACACATGTATACTTCGGTTTCCTAGATAGGATATTCGAATTTCATATCATAATGACTTAATTTGGCGATTTTACCAGTATAAATACAAATTTGTAGCGACTGAATAGAACTTTGAGGAAGACAAAATGTGAAGGAGGGGTGGTACAGAATATTAGTACAAGTTTTAACTCTTGACATATACATATTGCCAATATGCCGCACAGCCCTATTTTTGACCTTAGAAACAAAATCGTGTTTATTAAATTTCCCTATTAGGATATACTTTTTGCGAACTGTCATAGTAATAGGTATAGTTTTAGCCGTACTAGGATTTTCTTTGTGATTTTGCATTGTCTATATTAACAGTTGTCTATATTTACAGACATGCAACTTAAAGGGCTTTTGTCATATTCAAAACTTTAATGTTGGAAACACATTTAAACAAATAGTATTCAGAATCTGTTATTATTCAATTTTTCTTTATTCGTCAATGGCTTTCCTATACTTGAAAACGCCGAGTAAAACCCGCCTGTAAATATCTTCTTTAACGTAACGTTTATCTTTATGTTTAAGCCTTTCTAATTGAAACAGACAAATATGCTAGCCTTCAAATATGTCTACGTAATATATTAAAAGACAGTTCAATGATCTAGTTAATGTTTGTGTCTGTCATTTTTACACGTACAGACGAAACTTATAGGGTGTGCCAAACATATCGCGTCTAAGCAGTACACTGAGAAATACTTATTTGTCTTTTAAGAATCATATTAATGATACCAAATCTACTGGAAATTGCAAACAGGAAATTGATAATAAATTTTTATAAATGAAAGTTTCAGATCATTCTTATCGACTTTCATCTTAATTGAATCAAATTTTGACTATCCTGTACAAAAAAAAATCGATCTTCCGATGTAAATGACTGAGGTATAAAATTTTACGACAAACATCAATAGCACATTAACCTTACTTTATTAAAAAATATCCACACAAAAATACAGTTCAGTTGTTGTCCATTCGTTTGATGTGTTTGAGCATTTGATCTTGCCATTTGATTTGAACCTTTCCGTTCAGAATTTTCTTTGGAGTTCAGTATTTTTGTGAATTTAATTTTTACAAAATACAAATGTATATAAATTGTTGGAACGATAGAGCTGTACCATCTATAGAAACAAACACAAAAAAGCTAGAAGATGAATTTTTAATTTTAAGCCATATAACCCTTATATTAAGGGTAAATCGGATTGCATTTTTATATGTTATAATCTAAAGACTATTGTCTTTCAGGATTTTTACATGGTTTTATCTTTGTGTTTCAAAATGTATGATCCGGGTTTTTGTAATTTTGTTAACATCCTTGCATAATGAATTCACAGATAGATATGGCCAAATACAAACATGGTATGGAACAATATGTTTTGTATCCCATACACAATGTTTTGGTTCTATGCAGTAGTTATCAAAGGTACGGATTATGTATAGTTATTTACTGCGTGTGAAAAACGAGAAAAAAAAGTTTTAAATAAATCATTTTAAAGTAAAAGTTTTTATATTGAACAAGATTTGTATCCACAATAGAAACAATATCCTTACAAATCAGTGAAATTTCGGTTAATCATTACTGAAATAAAGGGTTATAAAAGACATGCATATATATATATGTATGTCAGTAATAAACATATTTATTTTATTTTTGTAATATATTGGCAGTGTAACAACATTTGAATCATCTTGTATTATAAGGTTGTTGAACTGATCATATATAAGTTAAATTGCTGTTTCTGCATACCTACATGCGATCTTACAAACCACTTAATGTCTTATTATGTTTGATGTAACTAGTTGTTGAACTTATACAAATTTTTGATCGTTATGATATGCATGTTTCTTTTAAATCCCCTACATTATTTTGAACTTGCATGCATTTAAATGGAGAATATCTGTATAAATGCGCTAACAAAATTGTGCATATTTATAATACCTTTAATAGTAGACGTAAATATAATATTTTTATAATCGAATACATGTGTATTTTATAATTAATGATGCCGTAAAATAAAAATTGGAAGGAAGGGAGGGCTGGGGTCTCCCTCCCCTGTTTCATTTTCACACACGTACGTAAAAATAAAATTGAAACTGGAAATCGGAATGTGTCAAAGAGACAACAACACGACCAAAGAACAGTAAACACCACACCGTGCTTCAGCTGGCCCCTAAACAAAAATGTGTACTAAGTTCAGTGATAATTAACACCAGACTTAACTCTAAAGCATATACATGATGCATACAATTAAATATACAAGACTAACAAGTGTCTACGTTCGAATAAATCCCGCATTAAAAAGGCCATGTTGATAGTTATAAATGTATAATGCACTTTGTTTTAGCATAAAGTTGAGTCAAGGGGAGGAAAGCAATTTGAACTATTGCTTTCTTTAAATTCATCTCAGTTTTGAAATAAGTGTCTAGTGTCTACAAATTTATTTTCCTTCATTTGCTACAGTTGTTTAGTCACTCGCTGAATTTTTTGATAAGCTAATCTATATTGATTAAACACAAATACAATCCACAAAGTTATTTAAATATTTTCTTCAGTGATTACAAATTGTAATGTCTTAAATTAAACTAATACATGCCATAAATGTATATAGACTTCCAGTAATGAAACATTTCTACCAACTTTTAAGCAACAATGCAAGATGAAGTATGTAAAACCTCAAAATTAACTTTGAAAAAAATAGTTGTTGATGTGGTTTCCTTGAAACAACATTATATATTGTATAACAGTTATTTTCTATTCGTTTAATATTTTGAGCTTTTGATTTTGCCATTTGATTTGGGACTTTCCGTTTCGAATTTTCATCGGAGATCAGTGTTTTTGTGATTAACTTTTTACAAGGGAAAAATTGTTACGTGAAAGTTATAAATTTACAAATCATGATAGTTAAATATAAGTTTTTTTTTAAAAAGAAAGTTAGAGTTTAAGTATGAAACCAGGTCTAATTCTCAATTTTCTACATTAGAAAATGCCTTTACCAAGTCAGGAAATGACAGATTTCTTCCGTACATTTGATGGGTTTGAGCTTTTGCTTTTGCCATTTGATAATTTAAGTTTTGTTATTTTATTTTTAAAGCTATAATTAATTCAGACAAATAATTCTATGTGCCTTTACTTTTCATAAAAATTTAACAAAATGTTTACTTTGACCAAATTTATGAATTAGTTAACCCGTTGACAAAAAAATTACCCTAATTTGAACCAACAACTTTATCAGAAAAACTTCATTAGTTATAAAGCAGTTTGACAAACACTAGTTTCGATCATTGAACAGATTAATATTTCATTTACAATACAAAAAGCTGCGTTTTACAGAGTTTTCTTCCTAATATGCTAGGTGTCACCTTAAACGGTAAAACGATAGCTGCATGAAGTATTATAAAGCAAACGTAATATCACATATGATTATGAACTGATTATGGAATTTACAAAAGTAGAAGAAAAGACATTTGGGTAAAACACAAATATCATAGGGAAGGGGTTGGTACTGACTCATTGTAAGGCCCAAATACTTTCTTGTACACAACAGTATTTGTTTATATATAGACTTATCATTGACCCGTTTTATCTTGTGTTTGTGTGTGAGCTGGGTATCTGTTCAATATAACAAAAAGTATACAAACTTCGGTCTATCCAACTTTATGTGGATTCTTACTTTTCATAATTTTTGAAATGAAGAATAATATAAAAATCTGAATTTACAAATTGTCTACCATATTTCTAGCATTACTATACTATTCCTTTAAAAACCCGCATGCATACTATAGATTTTATCAGAGGATAAATGCAATAAAAAATGCAAAAAAAAATTAACTAATTAACAATATACATTACAAACCACAAAAAGGAACCAATAAAACTTTATACAAATACACTGTGGTACCACAATGATTTTTAAGTGTTTTTGAAGTTTACATACAAGCCGCGTTGACGACGAATAACACTAGTACTTGTACAGAACCTGCTGTATAATCTGTTTCAATATTTTTTTTATGAAATATCTGTAATTATTCTTTTTTTTTTTAAACTTTTAAACAAGAAATATATCAAACATGTAAGTACTTTATTAACTACGTTTGTACCTCATTATTTTTCACATTTCTATCAAACAACAAACGTTTGCATTTTGGTATAGTATCCGTTATTTTTTCAAGTCTTATGATTGTCTCAAGAAACGGTGAGCCATTGAACTTTTCAATATACATTGCTGATAAAGTCCCACTACAATTGCATGCACTTATTAAAATTAGTCAAGGTCATTCGAATACCCGGAACATTTAGTCGGAAATGTAGGAGTTTATTCAAAAACAGATACTCATTAAACATATACGCGTATCAGATTGCATCAATTTCTAATGAGAAAAACATTTTATTTGCACAGGTTATATTGAGATGGATGATTGAAGTTTGCCACGAGCCGTTAAACAAGCAACAACTACTCATGAAATTTATCTTCAACATGGTATGTCAACGCAATTTCAATTTTAAAAACGAACTGTGAAATGTATTGCAATCTCAGCATATTTTTTTTAAAATAAAGAGAGGTCTTACTAAAAAATGCTGATCATTATTTGAAATGTAGTATTCGTAGGATCGTATTTTGATTTCCACTACGAAAAATTAGCCTCATTTTTATAATGTATTTCTATGTCGTATATTGATACTGTTTTTATGAATGAACAGTGAAATTCATTAGTATTTATCACATCTATCTTTTTTACGGCTATTTACTTATTTAATGCGTCTGGTAATAAACATAAAAAACCCACGACCATTCTTAAAACGCTTACATGTATACCTCGACCGTTCCGTTTAGATTAAGTTTCATAATTAATTTCAATTTTTTTTCTCTAAAGCCTGAAAAACAAATGGGTGAATATCTACCTTTAACTGAACTTTGTCAAGTGAGCGAGATAAGGCAAATTCATGGTTATTTCCTATTTTATCAACCAAATATATCATCAGGATTTATATAGATTATCCTGTATCAAAAATACACCAAGATTTGCAAAATTAGCAAGATTCATTCACAGCGGACAGAAATTTAGGTAAAGAAAAACGACAGGAACAATCTAAAGTTTGTTTTTGGTGAACATGAATAAATAAATCTGGTGTCTATGCCATCAGAAAAAAGTGTTTCAATTCCATTCCGTTGACGACTGAATAAAACAGTTTACAAGGAGAGACCCAAACGAATCGCTATACGAGGATTGCTGCAACTCAATCTTTATTGTTTGGTTTGCATGTATTGTTCGTGTGTCCATGCAATTTCGAAAAAAGAATAGGAGAAAATTATAGCATTTCATATTAACACAGACATGTGTTATTCTACTCATTAAAACGTCTCAATGTCTTAAGTCAATCATAGTGTTTATCCGCAGATAAACAAATACAAGAATACACTTAGTTTTCTTGATCCTGTTAATTAAAAGCTCCTATAATCCGTATCGAATTAAAACAGACAGTACTATGGAACCACTGATGTTGAAAATTGTTTCATTACGGTAAAACTCTGAAAAGAAACCGTACGCGTGATAAATAACGCCCAGAAGATCTATTGGGAGATATTTACACAATTTTCAAACTTTTTGTAAAAAATTGTAAATGATGCTTAAGGATGAGGCAGTTTTACTTGCTAGTAATATAATTATCAATTGTTTGATATATGGTCCAGCAGCTTTGTGTGGACTAAGATTTGTAAATGTTTCTGAATTTCCTTTGAAGAAATTTGTAATTTTACATTGTTCTGGTAAATTTGTCATAATTTTTTTTTTTCTAGATTCACTTCTACTAAAATAAAGATACAGACTGGAATAAGTCGTAGAATACACTTATCTTATTCTTTGATCAAGAGAGGATTTATGCATATTCTGACGAAAAAGAGAACTATAAATCTAACGTTTGGGCTTTTTAATTTTGTTCAAAAAGTGAATTTGACGTCATCTTTTAGAAAATTTAAACGACGCCATCTCGAGCTGGTAGAAAAATATCTCTGTCCGAGCTTGTGACGATGTTTTTCGTAATTTTCGTTATCATAATGCCATTTTTGTGAAATTAACCTGAACTTGTCACCAAGTGTGTACATTCATAAGCAGCATAAATAAAGGCAACATTATTATACCGGTGTTCGAAAAAAAATAAATTCGGGTAACAAACTAAATCTGAGGAAAACACATCAAATGTAAGAGCAGAACTACGATACAACAGAAAAACAACACTAAATGTAACATACACAGAAACGAACTATAGTATAACAACGGCCATTTTCCTGACTTAGTACAGGACAAATAGAGTATATATCTACCAATTGATACGATATTACCGGGCTTGTATTTCCTATCATGATTTTCTTGATAGAGGATTGCTACTCCCAAAGGACGCTATTAAAACAAGAGTTTCAAATGGTGAAGTTGAAATCATCCCTTCGTAAATTTTAATGGACGCCATCACGAGTTAGTTGACCGTTATAGAATAACCGTTTCCCAGATGATATCAGATATGTTCCTTATGTCGTAACTACAATACCCTTCCCCTTTTCACGAATATGACCTACCGAATTAGACCATTGACAGGGTTTGTAATAACATAATCAACACAGCGGATGCCACATGTGGATCAGGATCTGTTTACCCTTCCGGAGCATCTGAGATTACCCAAGTTGTTGGTTGGATTCGTGTTACTACGTCTTAGGTTTTCTGTGTTGTGTCTTCTGTATATAATTGTTTGTCTGTTTGTCTTTTTGTTTTTGGCCGTGGCGTTATCGGTTGGTATTCTATCTATGGGTTAGACTCTCCCTCTGGTGACTTTCTTTGTTAACAAAACAAATGGTGGGTTAAACCTGGTTTTGTGGCTAGCCAAACTTCCCGCATTTATGAGAATGTGAAAACAACACTAAAATGACCCCACCACATGACAGGAATACAATACAGATAAATACAAGCTGTCCTAAGTCAGAAATCTGATGTACAGTAGTTTTCGTTTGTTTATGTAATGTGTACGTGTTTCTCGTTTCTCGTATTATATATAGATTAGACCGTTGGTTTTCCCGTTTGAATGGTTTTACACTAGAAATTTTGAGGCCCTTTATGGCTTGTTGTTCGGTGTGAGCCAATGCTCCTTGTTGAAGGCCGTACATTGACCTATAATGGTTTACTTTTTTAAAATTGTTATTTGGATGGATAGTTGTCTCATTGGCACTCACACTACATCTTCCTATATCAATATAAGACATTTTGGACAGAGAATTACGCAAAAAAACAATACAATATAGTACAGTCCGACAACATAACAACAGAAATACCGAAGTGAACAAAAACAAACAGCAATAGATAAAAGTTAAATGTTTGGTTTTAACGACACATACCAGTGAACAGACCAGTGGCTACTTTACATAACTTGTGTCACATCTTTGACATACTAGTATTAAGCAAAGCCCCATACTCTTCAGGAACGTTCAATATCACCCAGGTTTGAGTGGGATTCGTATTTTTGGTCTTCAATTGCGTGTTTTGTGCTTGGTCCGTTTCTGTGTGTGTTGCGTATCGGTGTTGTGTCGTTGTTCTCCTCTTATATTTAATGCGTTTTCCTCGGTTTTAGTTTGTTACCCCGATTTTGTTTTTTGTCCATGGATTTATGAGTTTTGAACAGCGGTATACTACTGTTGCCTTTATTTCCATGGCGTTGTTAGTTTGTCATTGGATACGAAAAGTCAACTGTTCAGTCTGAACGACATATACAAGTGAACAGACTAGTGGCTATTTCTGCGTTATTAAAAGTTGAGAACCTGAAAACTGAATTCTTCCTGTTTGATATGTATCATAGTTTGACGTCGTTCATTAGTATCCATTTCAAGAAGAAAATGTCATCTAAATATGAATCCTTCTTTTTAATTCAATAGCATTCATAACGTCAAGTTCACTGGATTAAATGAGAGTGTAAAAGTGTACAATGAACATAAATATTGTAGAAGATAATAAAAAAAATATTCAATATTACTATATCTTTACAAGTTTTCTCCACCGATATAGTTTTTGTCACCCAGTCTCGAATTTGCTATATAAATGATTGTTTGATTTATCTTGTTTATCAAACTATAAGAGATTTCTGCAGTTTTGTCAAAATGAAACTGAGATCAACCCCATTTTTTGGTTTGGTTTGTGTTGTTGTTGCACCCCTAATTGTGACATGTTGTTCACTCATCGTTGTCAATAAAATAGAATTTTATGCGACTGTCGTACAAATGAGAGGTTTAGTGCAAAAAAGCCAGGGTCAAACCACCATTTTCTACATTTAAAAATGCCTGTACCAAGTCAGGAAAATGACCGTTGTTGTCCATTCGTTTGATGTGTTCCTTTGATTTTCTCATTTGATAAGGGACTTTCCGTTTTGTGTTTTCCTCGGAGTTCAGTATTTTTTGGGATTTTACTTATTGTGTGGTGTACAAACAATGATAAGAGAAGTATCATATTTTCTTTTATTCTCACAATCTAAACAAAGATACACCACTTGCACTATCTAAATAAAAATATTTACATTAGTATTATGTAATAGAATGTACTGTAGTATGGGTCCAGTTACAGAATTAAATTTGTAATTTATGAAACTTAGCTTTAATGTAAAGAATTAACAATACATTAATTAACATTCAATCCCATTAAAACTTTAAACTTTTCAATGTAGAACATATCGTGTGTTCGCAAAGTTTGTAAAAACAACAAATCATCGTCCTCGTTTTCTATGTAACAATGAAACAATGTGACATTTTGATGAAAACTTTTTAGTGCATGCAAATATATCATTTTCCTCTTTTTTTTATTGTTAAAGATTTGTAATTTAAAGAAATATCTTTACGATCGTAAACAGATAGTTTTGTGTCCACGAGAATACAACTTTCATTCCATTAACTATCTCCAATAAGATCCATAAGCTCTGAATGTTACAGAACATTCATTAAATATAAAAATTAACAAGTCATATCCCATTTAAAAAAAAATCCCGGAAAATATCAATAGACATTCAAAACACATACTGACAACGCTAGTGAAAAAAACCCAATCCAAAACGTCCACAAATAACTACATAGAAAACATATGATTGAGGACCACGAAACCAACAAAAAACGGGGATAAAATCATGTTTTTTCGGAAGGGTAAGCAGTTTCTGCTGAATTTGTGACATCTTTCGTGTTGCTCATGGCAGTACAAATCTGGTAATTTAGTGATGTCACAATTGAAACATAGAACGAGATTGAAATTACGACAATTCGAATTCGGACTTGGTTATATGTTAAAGACAATTAATAACGGGCAACCATTTCATGGTGGCGTCCAATACCCAAAATGGTATTATAATTCTGTAGAGATACTGTCAAATTTCATTTTTGCAACTTCTTTTATCTTCTTCCGAAAATATAACTTTTTCACGGATTTTTGCTTTGTAAGGTTATGTTTCAATCTATGATTTCTTCATAATCCCAAATCATTATTATTTTGATAAAATTTAATTTCAGGTCTTATTTTTAGCAAACTTTTTTCTGTCTTTTCTTTTAACTCTGTTGAGTAGTCCAAATTTGTGCCTTGCAGATATATTAGATTTTTTTACTGATTTAAAAATTGTCGTTTTCTGATTCTGAAAACATGCAACAAACAAGGGCTTCGCTATTAAATTGAGCCTCTTTTCTGAATCTCTTACCTACTGTTCGGTAAAAATTCCATATTAATTTAACAGAATTATTTTGTTTAGTATTGAATATTTTTGAGCAATTTTGTGTCAGTTTCTGAAACAGTTGAAAATGAAATAACTATACCATTTCTCTTTTAAATTTATAGGCATTGTAGACGGCTGTCACATCTAAAGTGTTGTTAGAAACCACGTTAAGGCTCAATTTACATTTTACCTTAATGTGTTATGTTCAGTTGTTTTCCGAGAGACGTCTCAATACCAGGACAATGTCAATGAATGGGTTCAATTCTATATTGAAAATGGCATTAACAAAGGCGTATTCTTATAGTTCTAAATTAAGCAATTTTCTATATCAGGTTTGATTGATAAAACCATTCTCATATGTGATTGAAAAAAAGAGAGACCTATTTTATTTCACTTTGAAAGATCATCAAATTGTAAAACAAATGTAATACTTAAATACTCATTATAAGGACATAATGACTCATTATATCTTGTGAGGTCAATTATGGAAATTGCATCTTCATTAGGTAATGCAATTTTACCCTTCAACAAAAAAATGTATGATTGTTTCACTTATACATTTTTCAGTAGAAATTCCTTTAAAATTTGTGATTATTAACTTAGCCTTGATGACACAATTAACTGTGATACCATTAGCAAAATAAGGGCGACGGCTGTGTTCTATTTTTTTTAACATGTTCAAGTAAAAAGGTTATCCTTTTGCATGATTTAATAATTTTGACCGAGGTTACTATTTATGAGATCACCCTTATTTTTTGATGGGGTTGGTGTCGCTTATGTTTTGGTTTTCTATGTTGTGTCATGTGTACTATTGTGTGTCTGTTTGTCTTTTTCATTTTTAGCCATGGCGTTGTCAGTTTATTTTCGATTTATGAGTTTGACTGTCCCTCTGGTACCTTTCTCCATTTTATTTTTATTGCTATAGAAACCCAGCGTAAGTTAAATTGTACGTAGAAACTGCAATGTTTCATAGACAGACACATTATGCTATCAAATGCATTAGAAATTCTCAATTTATTTGATATTAATGTCAATTTGGACTATAAATACATGGCCATAGGTATCATATCTTAATTTCAGTCTCATTTTTTTTCATTATCATGTTAAAGTTGGTTAGCCTTGATGACACAATTAACTGTGATACCATTAGCAAAATAAGGGCGACGGCTGTGTTCTATTTTTTTTAACATGTTCAAGTAAAAAGGTTATCCTTTTGCATGATTTAATAATTTTGACCGAGGTTACTATTTAGGAGATCACCCTTATTTTTTGATGGGTTGGTGTCGCTTATGTTTTGGTTTTCTATGTTGTGTCATGTGTACTATTGTTTGTCTGTTTGTCTTTTTCATTTTTAGCCATGGCGTTGTCAGTTTATTTTCGATTTATGAGTTTGACTGTCCCTCTGGTACCTTTCTCCATTTTATTTTTATTGCTATAGAACCCCAGCGTAAGTTAAATTGTACGTAGAAACTGCAATGTTTCATAGACAGACACATTATGCTATCAAATGCATTAGAAATTCTCAATTTATTTGATATTAATGTCAATTTGGACTATAAATACATGGCCATAGGTATCATATCTTAATTTCAGTCTCATTTTTTTTCATTCTCATGTTAAAGTTGGTTAATTTCTTTACTGAATTTACATATGGCTTGATATTATTAAAACGAAGGTAATTTATGTTAAGAATAAGGAAACTAAATATAGTAGCCAAGTTAATGAAACCAAAACCACTGGTTGTGTAATTAATTTTGATGATGCTGTTTATTGATTCGACGGAACTTTATATTGTGACAAAAAGATGAAGTGTTAAAAGTACATCCAAAGAGTGGACTGGATATTTTAGTTAATATGTACCTGTTTTATGTTCGAAATACTATTTGCTCTATTGAATAGTATGTATAAGAGATGCATACGGTACCACTAATATATATAAAAAAAACTGACAACGCCCTGCCTATATTACAAAATACCGACTTAAAGACATACAATGTCTACATTTTTTTTAAAAGAAATTAGAAAGGATTTTGACTATAATTAATTTTATTTTGTTTACATTTATTTGAAAAGTAAACGAAAACACGATCTTTACATCACAATATATCGAATTATAACTTTTAACATATTCTACTTATCGTAATTTTGAATAAGTCTTAAAAGTTATATTTCCTGCAATTTTAGCAAAATTGCACTTATCACCATTGATCATTGGTAAAAGATGTATAGCTAGTGGATTGGTTATTTAGAGTGAGTATCGGCTTACAAAACAATAGTTACAATTCTTAAAATGATTTTTTCACATATTTGAATATTTCTAAATTGTCATCAAGACTATTAATTTCAAATTGCTCATCATAAGAGCATGCATGCGTGTTTGTTTGATATTTTGTAATTGTTTGCTATATTTCATTGTATTTCATGAGGGTCACTGGGAAGATTAGCTTTATAGTTAACTGTGTAACCCTTTTTACAGTTAATTTCCTAAAGCATGTAGAGCAAGACTTTAGTTAGCTTGTTTGCTTTGTTTTTATATTGTACAATTATTAGGATAGCACCCAATTAAATTCAAATATCATATAAACAGGTTAAACTATGTCTATATATATTGTTTCAAGATGTAAATCTTATTTTCAAAATTTGTATAAACAATTATACAAACAAAGCAAGCAAGCCAACCAAAGTTTTGCTTTACATGCATTAAGAAATTAGCTGTAAATAAAAAAATATTTTTATTATTATTATTATGAAACTGGTAGATTATTTAATGATTTGAACAATGAAGAAATGACTATCTATGTTTATAGCTAGAAATAAACAGTGTTAAATATATAATTACATGTATAACAATTACAGAAATGGATATCGCTTGATATCAACTCGAGTTTTTTATAATATCGATTCTAATTAACGAACATTTTACGAGTTTAATGTTATACTGAAATAAATTAACGAATTTATATCGAATGTTATTAAATTTTCCCAAATTGTCCTTTATTTTTCTATGTTAAAACAATTTGTGTCAAATAACGAAATCTTAGTTTTTCCTGTTTTGAAAATTAACAGTTAGGCGTTATATTTACGTTTTCGGCATCAAATGTTGACACCATACTTTTTCAAGCCATTCCCTCTGATTTTTCTTTTAAAAAATGCCTTGGTCTAGTCGTATTGATACTAGAGGAACATTCAAACAGACAAACACTAGTACACAAGACTCAACAAAGTAACAAAAGACTTCGCAAGACGAAGTCCATAAAAATACTGGTGATGATCTCAGGTTTTACTGAAGGGTGAGAAGATCGTGCTTCACATGTGACACCCATGGTGTTGCTTATTTTATTACAAACCCGGGCAATAGTCTTAGTCAGTAGGCTTCATTTGTGGAAAGGGAAATAAGAATTTGGAATCCGGAGAATCCCAGGATTATGATAGGAAAACGTCAGAAATTAATACACTTAAAAAAAGCAATTTAAGGACCAAACGTTCAATCATGGTACATGGTTTCCAGTATAAAACACAGAAGAGCTCCGTATCACAGATATGCAACAATTTTGGGTAAACAGTTTAAAGCAAGATGCTATTTGATCAAATGACAATCCAAATAAAATGCTTATCAATGGTGACTGACCCAGATAATATGAAGAACATAATGGTAGATATTCTTATACAAGAAACACACATAGATGCTAAACAGGGAATATCAATGGGAAATTCGACACCATGTTCAATGCGTCCGATGTTGCGTCAAGTGCATTGGACTTATGCTACCTAGGCAAAATCAAGAAACCATCATTAGCTTCATAAATGGAAACATATGACAAGTTTTGGTTACGAAAAACTCTGTCATTCTGATCCAGTATTGCATTGAAAAGACTTTTCAGCAGTTTCATAAAATTTCTAAGTATATAACAACCTTTCTAAACTACCAACTTGGCCAGGGATCATCCACAGTATGAACCAATGCACAAGGTTTGACCATTTATTGATGTATGCTACACAGCTTTTGGAGAGAAAAATAAAATTAAAGCTGTTGTGTTGGTTTTTTGTTGTTGCAAAGAATGAATTTAAGTCGATAGAACGGTTGTTTTATTGAAAATATACTTCTTAAGGTCCAGGGGCACATACTGTATGCTTATTCAGAGCATTCATTTATCAAGCAACAAAAATACGAAACCATGATAGTAAATAGTACGTTTGAATGACAACATAAAAAAAGACAGTACCAATAAGCTAATTGGTAAAATGTACTAATGCGTGTTTCAAACATAGATGAATCGAATATTTAAAAAAAAAATCATATTGAGAAGTTAGTTTGAAATCAATAAAAGGTAACTATATCATTATTCCCCCTACTAAATCACATATGCAATGACATTCTGGTCGGTCAGACAACAACAACGTTTGGAAAAAGAATTTAAAGATAGAGAATCCATTTAAAAAAAAAGGAAGATGTAGTATTTTTGCTACTGAAACAAATCTCTGCAAGAGACAAAATATGACACAGGCATTAAGAACGATCGATCACCATACAGCCTTCAACAATGAACAAGGCTTAAACCGCATAGTCAGCTATAATCTAATATATATATAAAAAAAAGATATTCCAGTAATTTAGAACCAAGTGATGGGTTCTGAGTGAATCTGATACAGAATATACTAAGCAGACACAGTTTTATAATGGAAGACGCAACTATCAGTAGTCCTCTCCTCATGAATTTTCCCTTTATTAAGGTATACCATGTAACAAAACATACTTCCTTTACCAGTCCATGACTTACTCACGACCTTATTGATACAATCTAAATAAACAGTTGATTACAATCCCAATGTTGCAATTGCAGTCTATGTTTTATTGTTCGACCTTGTATATGAATGATATATTGTGATTTTGATATACATGTTTCAATGAAAGTACGACTGCCCACTCGCTGAAACGATTTATGGACATGTTTGCACAATATGTTTTGATAAATAAAAGACTACAAATCATGTAACTTATTTAACAATGGTTTTATATTCTTGTTTAGAGTAAATGCAGATATTTACCAGAATTGATCATTGCTCTAAGGGATAAAAGTAAACACATCTTCAGTTTCAACAGGAAATTTTGACTGGCTTATTAGAGGGATAAATAATTCAGACTAGTGTTTAATGAAAGAATGGAACGAAAACGACTCTTAACGCAACACCAGAGTATTTTGTGTATGAGATTCCTGACAGATTCTCACAAACACAAGCTACGTGAAACAAAATGTTAAATAAACTAGTAAATAGATCACTATCATAAAAAGTTAAACATTAGAAACTAAAATCTATTTAGGTCGTAATTTGAAGTATCTGACGATTGCGTTATAATTAAAAACAGATGTACATTTATTTTTTTACAAACTATAGATTGGTGACATTTTTTTTAATGAAAAACGTTAAGACATGCCGTTTTACATTATGACGTACTAAGAATTCATATCATGAACGTTATTAAAATCTCTGCTTGCTAAGTATAAAATATAAAAACGAAATATTGGAATGCTTGCCAAAGAAGTTACTATATATAAGAGACTAAAGACAAAGAAATAACAATCTATTGGTCATCGTATGACTTCAACAATAAGCAAAAATCATAACACATAGTCAGCTATAAAAGGCCCCGAGTTCAAAAATGTAAAATAATTCAGACTAGAAATATAGAAATACTAGAAATACAAGTGAGAGGTTTAGCACGATAAAACCAGGTGCAATCCACCATTTTCTACATTCGAAAATGTCTGTTGAAGTCAGAAGTATGACAGTTCTTGTTCATTCGTTTGGTGTGTATCATCATTTGATTTTGCAATTTGATTGGGGACTTTCCGTTTTTAATTTTCCCGAAAGTTCAGTATTTTTGTTATTTTACTTTTTGATACGAGAAATATGTCTTCATGCCGAAAAGTAAATTACAGTCGAAAACCATAGAAAATTCTCTGGTAATGCTTAGCGTTTACTTTAAAAATCATAACTATAACAACCTAAAGCACGCATGGATGTGGTTATTATTCACCTGCACGTTATACATATAATTTCAAAAAACAAATCAATTGGCGATATCTAATCAATAAATGGAAGAATGCATTCGTAAAATGCAAAATCGGTAAGTTAAAAATTTGAGCCGGGAGCAATTGATCACTAACGAAACCCTCTCTATAAATGTATTGATATGCTTAAGAAAAATTAGATGGACGAAAGGGGATAAAAAAAAATTAAAGAGGAAATAGCACACTGAATATAGATTTAAATCATAATACACCTGCCGTTACGCACGATACTGGTGTCACCAAACGTAACGTCGAATTACGACGTTTTCTACATGGAAAAATGAAACGTTGAAAAACGACGGCATTGAAAGACTGAATTTGATGTTTTTTAATTCGATTGTATGTTTGTTTTGTTTATTTCCCTTTCAGTTTACGTTAATTGTTTCTTTAGTTTGTCTTTTTTTTAATGTTTGTTTGTTTACTTTTTAAGAAATATACAAAATATAAGAGCAATTCAAAGACAAAATAACTCGTTCAATTTTATTCCGAATAGTCTGTTATAAACTGCTTTGCTCTGCCAGTCCAATTATTTCTTCGTGAATGGCCAAGGACAAATCAATTACGGAGTCCGTAAAATATCATTTGTTACATATAAAACAGATTTGACACTCACAATTACATTTTTACGTTTAATTAAACTGTACGATAAAGGTCCTGTTTTTCTGTAATATAATCCACGAATAACGGTAGTTCCTTCTGGGTACTGACCCTGCCAATCGTCAGTTTCCGAACTTTTCATTTTTTCTTGACATGATCCTGCCTTCATTAGATAAAAGACTTCTCCTTCATCGTCTGTATATAAGGCAACTTAACTTCCTTTTCGGATCATATCAACTACCTCGAAATCGTCATCTGGGGAGATATCTTCAACAATTGCACATCCGCGTTCCTTTTCTGTTTGTATATTTTTTACTAAGCCGACAAGTTCTGTATGTTGATAGGAATGAGCCATGTTGAGCAAGCAGCTATCACAGCTGTAGCATGACAAATTTCTTACCGAAAGTAAGCCTTTTCGTTCTGAAATGATTTGATGAATATTTCTGTTCTGAGGTATGGACTTATAGTACCTGTCGCGATTCCGATTTATGTTGTCTATGAATCAAGTTTAGAAGCGAGTTTTTTCTTACATCTGTTTTCCGTCACGCTTTCACCACTTACAGCTGCTAAAATTATGTGTTTGGTCACTAAGGAATCTTTTGATCTTTGAGCTTTTGTATGAGTCAGGACTTTTTTAACATCAACTAAGACATATTTTGCTATTTCATCATTTCCAATTTCGTCAGGATATTTAACAATATTCATTTGCCTTAATTTTGCCATTGTAGGTGACTGCTTAGATTTTTTCACCGTCAAAAGGTTTATCAATAGTTCAGCCTCTTTTCTAGGAGTCTGAGGAAGTGCTCTCTTAAGTTTTTTCATTGCTCTGGATTTTTGCATTCTTTTTGTAAAATTCGTTACATCTTCAATTTCTACAATTTCAAGATTTTCTTCACCTTTTCTTTTTTCCCTAAACCTTCTGACATTATGCAAGTTTTTTAATCTCCTAGCTTCAGCTTTTTGCTTAAGTGAGTTGTGTTTTTCCCTTTGTCTTTTCTTTTTTACAGCAGCTATGGAATTTTTGTATTCTTTTATTCTCTCATTTTGTTTCATTTCGTAGTATAATTTATTTCTCTCACTTTTTTGTTGTTTTTTCCTTTCTCGTCAAAGTAAGAAGTGACACCAGTATCGTGCGTAACGTCACCTGTGACATAAATAAGTTGTACTATAAAACGCTCCATAATTGTTCCGGGCGATTTCCCATTACTGTTTTCCCATAAGCACTTATCAAAAAGTGTTCACCAACGATACTTATTAAGAGGGGTTAACGTGACAGTGAATAATACATTTTTTGACACAGAATTTTAAATGGTATCACCCTGCTGAGTGTGTACGGTTATGAATTTATGTTATTATAATTTAATACTGTTCATGCGTGCTGTGGTAAATTTACACCGACCGTATACTATAGTAGTAGGTCTCTCTATAATGAGCGAACGCAGTCTATCAGTTCCAAAACAATGGTCCTTGAATTGGAAATCGGTAGCGGTTTTACTATCATCTCGGCATCTATATACATATCTATTGGGTTTGTACGGTCTCTGCATATGCTTTCTTTAAGTAAGTGGCGTATAAAGTATAAAATTGGCAATGCTGCAATCATTTTATAAATACTTAAGATAATCGTAAGAGTGGTCGTAAGTATTTTTTTGACACTAAAGTGTGGATAGAGGCACTCTTAACTTTACGAACAAAGTTGGTCGTAAGTTTTGACGTAAGTTCTTTTGTGAAATTGGTTTTTGACATAAGACTTGACTTAAGTGTAATCTTAAACTTACGATGTTTTGTGAAATTGGCCCCTGTTCTGTGGCTACACAAAACTGGAAAATCAAAATCGTAGAATTGTAATCATACCTCTATTAAAAAAACTCATATATAAAACGACCATTATTGTCAATTTATAGTCGCAAGTCAAGATAGAAAACAGCTTACATTGTATCTGTTTCTGTGAGATCCATTATTTCAAGTTCACACCTAACACAACGACCATTGTCAATTTAAAGTTGCAAGTCAAGAAATGAAACATCCTATCTATATCCCTAATTTCAAGTTCATAAGAATATTTGCAAACACAAAAATCACCAGACTTTTAAATTAATCAATAAAAGTACATATTTATAAAGCGGAACGTGGAAATAAATGTTTGGGAATTGGTTTTCCTTAAGAAGCTCTTACAAAGTTTGCTTTATAATAATAATGGAACAAGTCAGTGAACACTTGTTTTTATCGGAGTGGTTTTTTTTTAGTTTTTGTATTTGGTTTTGTCGTTCTGTTTAATGCATGATAGTTGGATTTTTAACTTGACAGGATATAGTTTTTAATGTTTGGTTTTGTCGTTCTGTTTAATGAAAGATAGTCGGATTTTTAACATGTTAGGATATAATTTTCAAACTATATTACACTACTATTGCAACAACCAAGACATGCAGATATAATTAACCGTTTATAATGTATCAACCTATTTATTTTCATTATTCTGACAGTAATTGGAAGTTGTCTATGAAATAGAAATATGAAGTACAGTTGGGTGCAGACCAAGCATTACATAAAGTAAACGCAAGTTAACGCCGCGTGCACATATTTCGTTAGTTAACTTCAAATTTCCCGTTTACTAGTAAACGCCCGTTTACTATAATTACGTTAACGCGGTCGAAATGGAAATTTCTAATGTCTACCCGAGTAAACGGGCGTTTACTTTGTGTCCGTTTAGTCAGTAGTAAACGGGCGTTTACTTTAGAATTTGTAAAATTTATTTTTACGTGCACTTAAAAGTAAACGGGCGTTTACTACAGATTGTAAAAGTGTATTTTTACGTGCACTTGAAAGTAAACGCGCGTTTACTTTTCGCGTTAACTGATTGGCTAAATTTATAAATAAACTCCAAGTTCATTTGTTTATTTATTTTATAAAAACGACCTTTAGTCTTTGTATTTTACGAATATGTGTTTTAAACCAGAACAATTAAAAAACTCTTTTAATTCGAATACATGTATTAATTTTATTCAATCACACACAATCAGTTCCATTAAGTCCATTATTTTTACTTATTAGCAGATTTTCTATATTTTCTTTTCAAAAGTTACATGTTCAAATATCGATACGGAAAGAAAGGTTATCCGAGACATCGGAAACATATTTTTATATGATGGGATATAAACATCATGGTTTACGTTGTTTCTTTCCCCATTTTTTATTGTCTCTTCGAATTCCAAACTATAACTCGGTGCATTTAATACATAATTTATAATCGAAATTCCCCTCGTTTGTCTTGAATTAACATGATTTAAGCTTCAGTTTTGACAAATTATCAAACGTAAATTGTACAGGGGTATTTATAAAGTGTAACATAAGTATGTACGTCATTTGTACCATTCCGTCAATTTAAATGTTCAAATATTGCGATCCTTTGCATGGATTTATAACTGATTTACTATTCCGCTATATAGAGTGCTAATATGGTCTGTGTTGGTTGTTCCCGAAAAATAATTTTATAATACGAGTCACTCGTATGAAAACTACTGAAATTTGTTTCAATTCAATATTTTGAATCAAAAAAGGACATGGTAGAACTGTAAATTGACATGATTGATGCCAACAATTTTTTTGAGTCATAGCTAATCAAAAATTGCTACCTTTCAGTTTTATATAATACAATCAATCATTAAATAAAAAATATAACTCATTTACTATGCAGCTATATAGATTTACATAAAAAAAGTTCTAATATGGTCAGTTATGGTTGCTGGGGACAAATAATTTTATTATATGAATCAGTCAGAGGTATGAAAACTACTGAATTTTGTTTACGATTCAATATTTTGAATACAAAAAATACATTGTGGCACTCTAAATTGATGCGAACCAATGTTTTTATTCATACTGTTCCAATATTGCTACCGTTTAATTTATACAATCAATCTTTACATGAAAATACAACTCATTTACTATGCGGCTATATAGATTTACATAATAAAGTGCTTATATGGTCAATTTTGGTTGATGCGGACAACTAATTGTATAATACGAGTCAGTCTGAGGTATGAAAACTACTTGAATTGGTTAACGAGTCAATAATTTGTATAAAAAAGTACATGCTGGCATTCTAAATTGATGCGAACCAATTTTGTTTAATTAGTATTCAAATATTGCTACCTTTTATATAATACAATCAATCCTTACATGAAAATATAACTCATTTACTATGTGACTATATAGATTTACATAATAAAATGCTAATACGGTCAGTTTTGGTTGTTGCGAAACAAATAGATTTATAATATGAGTCAGTATGAGATATGAAAACTACTGAATTTTGTTTACGATTCAATATTCTGAATAAAAAAATTACATTGTGGCACTCTTAATTGATGCGAACCAATTTTTTTATTCATACTGTTCCAATATTGCTACCGTTTAATTTATACCATCAATCTTTACATGAAAATACAACTCTTTTACTTTGCCACTATATAGATTAACATAATAAAGTGCTTATATGGTCAGTTTTGGTTGATGCGGACAACTAATTGTATAATACGAGTCAGTCTGAGGTATGAAAACTACTTAAATTGGTTAACGAGTCAATAATTTGTATAAAAAAGTACATGCTGGCATTCTAAATTGATGCGAACCAATTTTGTTTAATTAGTATTCAAATATTGCTACCTTTTATATAATACAATCAATCCTTACATGAAAATATAACTCATTTACTATGTGACTATATAGATTTACATAATAAAATGCTAATACGGTCAGTTTTGGTTGTTGCGAAACAAATAGATTTATAATATGAGTCAGTATGAGGTATGAAAACTACTGAATTTTGTTTACGATTCAATATTTTGAATAAAAAAATTACATTGTGGCACTCTAAATTGATGCGAACCAATTTTTTTATTCATACTGTTCCAATATTGCTACCGTTTAATTTATACAATCAATCTTTACATGAAAATACAACTCTTTTACTTTGCCACTATATAGATTTACATAATAAAGTGCTTATATGGTCAGTTTTGGTTGATGCGGACAACTAATTTTATAATACGAGTCAGTCTGAGGTATGAAAACTACTTAAATTGGTTAACGATTCAATAATTTGTATAAAAAAGTACATGCTGGCACTCTAAATTGATGCGAACCAATTTTTTTTAGTCATAGTATTCAAATATTGCTAATTTTTATATAGTACAATCAATCCTTACATGAAAATAAAACTCATTTACTATGTGACTATATAGATTTACATAATAAAATGCTAATATGGTCAGTTTTGGTTGTTGCAAAACAAATAGATTTATAATATGAGTCAGTCTGAGGTATGAAAACTACTAAAATTGGTTTAAATTCAATAATTTGTATAAAAAAGTACATGCTGGCACTCTTAATTGATGTGAATCAATTTTTTGTAGTCATAATATTCAAATATTGCTACCTTTTATATAATACAATCAATCCTTACATGAAAATATAACTCATTTACCATATGGCTATATAGACTTATATAATAAAATGCTTATATGGTCAGTTTTGGTTGTTGCGGACAAATAATTTTATTATATGAGTCAGTCTGAGATATGAAAACTATTGAATTTTGTTTACGATTCAATATTTTAAATACAAAAAGGACATGCTGGCACTCTAAATTGATGCAAAAAAAATTTTGTAGTCATAATAATCTAATATAAGTACCTTTCTTATTATACAATCAATCCTTACATGAAAATATAACTCATTTACTATGCAGCTATATAGATTTACATAATAAAATGCTTATTATGGTCAGTTTTGGTTGTTGTGGACAAATAATTTTATTATATGAGTCAGTCTGAGATATGAAAACTATTGAATTTTGTTTACGATTCAATATTTTAAATACAAAAAGGACATGCTGGCACTCTAAATTGATGCAAAAAAAATTTTGTAGTCATAATAATCTAATATAAGTACCTTTCTTATTATACAATCAATCCTTACATGAAAATATAACTCATTTACTATGCAGCTATATAGATTTACATAATAAAATGCTATTATGGTGAGTTTTGAGTGTTGCGGACAAATAATTTTATAATATGAGTCAGTCTGAGGTATGAAAACTACTGAAATTTGTTTACGATTCAATATATTGAATAAAAAAAAAGACATGCTAAAACTCTAAATGGATGCAAGTAAAAATTTTTAGTCATAATATTCAAATACTGCTATCTTTTTAATTTAACAATAAATCCTTACATGAAAATATAACTCATTTACTCTGCAGCTATATAGATTTACATTATGAAATGCTTATATGGTCAGTTTTGAGTTTTGCGGACATAAATTTTATTATATGAGTCAGTCTAAGGTAAGAAAACTATTGTATTTTGCTTCGGATTCAATATTTTGAATAAAAAAGGACATGCTGCCACTCTAAATTAATGCAAACAAAATTTTTATGTCATAATATTCAAATATTGCTTCCTTTTTTATTATACAATCAATCTTTATATCAAAATGTAACTCATTTACTATGTGGCTATATAGTTTGACATAAAAAAATGCTTATATGGTCAGTTTTGGTTGTTGCAGACAAATAATTTTATTATATGAGTCAGTCTGAGATATAAAAACTACTGAATTTTGTTTATGATTCAATATTTTGAATAAAAAAAGGACATACTTGCACTCTGAATTGATGCGAACAAAATTTTTTAGTCATAATATTCAAATATTGCTACCTATTTTATTATTCAATCAATCCTTACATGAAAATACAACTAATTTACTAGGCGGCTATATGGATTTACATAATAAAATGCTTATTTGGTCAGTTTTTCTTGTTGCGGACAAATAATTTTATTATATGAGTCAGTCTGAGATATGAAAACTATTGAATTTTGATAACGATTCAATATTTTGAATAAAAAAAGGACATGCTGGCACTCTTAATTGATGCGAACAAAATTTTTTAGTCATAATATTCAAATATTGCTACCTATTTTATTATACAATTAATCCTTACATGAAAATATAACTCATTTACTATGCGGCTATATAGATTTACATAATAAAATGCTTATTATGGTCAGTTTTGGTTGTTGTGGACAAATAATTTTATTATATGAGTCAGTCTGAGATATGAAAACTATTGAATTTTGTTTACGATTCAATATTTTGAATACAAAAAGGACATGCTGGCACTCTAAATTGATGCAAAAAAAAAATTTTAGTCATAATATTCAAATATTGCTTCCTTTTTTATTATACAATCAATCTTTATATCAAAATGTAACTCATTTACTATGCGGACTATAAAGATTTACATGACAAATTGCTTATATGGCCAGTTTTGGTTGTTTCCAACAGATAATTATGTATTACGAGTTAGTCTGATGTATGAAAACTACTTAATTTTGCTTACTATTCAATATTTTAAATAAAAAGATGTCATGGCCATCATGCTGGTACAAACATTACTGGTCAATTGTGTTATATGGTCATTTATGGCATAAAAAATATAACTGAATTACTTCTATATAGAATAAGATAACTTGTTAAAGGGTAAATATTGTCAGTTTTTGTTAATGATATCAAATAATTTTGTTTTACGAGTCAGTCTGTCTAAGATGAGAAAACTGTTTGATTTTGGTGAGGATTAAATTACATGTATTTGAATAAACATACTTAAACTATTATTTGCGAAGAACAAGAAATTTACTGTGTGACATTTTTAAATAACCGTAATCGTCAATATGTCAAGCGGAAATGACTAGTTGGTCAATTAATGTTGATGTTCGTTATCATTTCATATTTAAGGTCAGTGTATCCAGGTTACGATTACAATCTGCGTTAACGGGCGTTTACTACAAACGGTAAACGCGCGTTTACTTGTTACGAAAATAGAAGACGCGCATTTTCCCACGTTAACGCGGAGGTAAACGGGAAAGTAAACGCCCGTTTACTCTTTAAAAAATTAGAAGACGCGCCGTTTTTGCGTTAACGCGGAGGTAAACGCGAAAGTAAACGCCCGTTTACTTTTAATGTCTACTGCAATTTTAGAGTTAACGCACAGTTAACGCGGCGTTTACATGAAGTGCACGCGAGTAAACGCCGCGTTAACTTTTTCGGCCCGTCTACATGTAATGCTTGGTCTGCACCCAACTGTAGGTTAACTAAATTTGGTTTTTCAAATCAAATAGTAAATAATATACTTCAAACAATGGATATATGCGATATGTAAAGTCTGGATTGTATTGATAGGAAGATGTCTATGTATGTTTCTGTTGTATCCAAAATTGCACTTATATTTACAAATGTAAGAATAAATGGAGATTTCTATCAAATAAAAGTCTTTTTTTTTAAATATATATCTTACGCCCGATACAATGTTATAAAAAATAATATGTTCCACGATCTAAAACGTGCAAGATTGATTGACAATTCATTTATATTCTAGTTCCATAATATAAGTTCGCAGTTTTGATTATAAATTATCTTTATGGCAATACAAACCATCACCTTCATTTGCCAAAGAATGTCCTCTTCTAAACGAAGCAAGTAGATCTACCAATAGTGTATTGCGTGTTATAAGACAATGAATGGTACTGTGAAAGTGAATATAGTGCAAAAAAGCTTCTTGAGAATTGAAACATATATAACAGATTATAGTAAATAACTATGTACTTTAAAATATACCAGCTCCATAAGATAAGCCTCGAAGTACGTATTATTTCCTTTTGCAATAATATAATCAAAATTGAAAACAAAATCGACAATTTGAAATTAGTCAACTGGCCGTTTCAGAATCTAAAGAATCATGGGTAATTTCGTTGTTCGTACCCCAAAATAAAAAATAACGTCACGTCATTGGTTGAATTTCCATTGTTTTTGACACTTTTGATAACTATTTACACCACTGGGTCGATGCCACTGCTGGTGGACGTTTCGTCCCCGAGGGTATCACCAGCCCAGTAGTCAGCACTTCGGTGTTGACATGAATATCAATTATATGGTCATTTTTATAAATTTTCTGTTTACAAAACTTTGAATTTTACGAAATACTCAGGATTTTCTTACACCAGGAGTAGATTACCTTAGACGTATTTGGCACAACTTTTTGGAATTTTGGGTCCTCAATGCTCTTCAACTTTGTGTTTGTTTGGCTTTTTAACTTTTTTGATCGGAGCGTCACTGATGAGTCTTATGTAGACGAAACGCGCGTCTGGCGTATAAAATTATAATCCTGGTACTTTTGATAACTATTAACCAATCACAAAGTTTTGGTGTACACTTTTGAAAATATTACCCAGGATGCGTTAGATTCTGAAACGTCGATTTGACATGATGATAGATAACACCAACAACTGTTTACTGATATTCAAAGATCACAAATCAATTAGAGAAAAAAAGTAATAACAGAACCTGAACAAATGTCAAATGAAAATAGAAAAACATAGCTTTGCTAGTAACAAAAAAAAATATAGCCAATCCTTAAAATTGAGAATGGAAATAGGGAATGTGTCAAAGAGACAACGACCTGATCAAAGAGCAGATAACAACCGAAGGCCACCTATGGGTCTTCAATGCAGCGAGAATCTTTCACACCCGCAGGCGTGCTTCAGCTGACTCCTAAACAAAAAAGAATACTTGTTCAGTGATAATTGTATGGTACTGCTTTTTGAATATCGTCAAGAAAAAAAAAGAAGCTCGCCGATAAATTGGAACGCACGAGCATTTAAATGAAAGTGTCTAAACGGAACCGAATATCTAAGCTTACATATCGAAGAGACGCAGTCTAGGTTAACAGCAAACTTACGATCAAATGTATGATATTAATCAAGTTAGTATTTGTAGCATTGACTCCTGGGAGATAATAACCCAAGGATCTTATAATCCACATGCAGTGTAGCGGCGCAAATCAAAATGTAGTAAATTTAGTCTAAACCTTTAGACACAATTTCCTCCGACAGGTTATGTGTTTCTGGTATAATTCTTATTAGATTCTTTTGATAGATCTAGGAGGCGCAAAATACACAAACATTAAAAAGCATTTACACCAAATGGGCGTAAACAAACAGGCTAAAACAGACAATGTTTAACTTGGCCTGAAGGAAATGCTTCATTTGTTCTATAACAATCGAGTTATTAAGCGACGAAAATTTACAAATCACTTTATTCAGGCCAAACCAAATCCAGAGCTACAAAAAAGTATAACAAAAATATCGAACTTCAAGGCAAATTCAAAAAGGAGAAGTCCATAAATGATGACAAGAAATAAACACTTTAAATCAATGGAATAAGTTGCAAACAACTACGTTTTTGAATTTCCAGGAATAGACTACTTTAGCCGTATTTGGCAGACATTTTTGGAATTTTGGGTCCTCAATGCTCTTCAACTTTGTACTTTTTTTGGCTTTATAAGTATTTTAATCTGAGTGTCACTGATGAGTTTTGTGACACGCGCGTCTGGCGTATTAAATTATAATCATAGTACCTTGGATAACTATTCACACCACTGGGTTGATGCCACTGCTGATGGAAGTTACGTCCCCGAGGGTATCCCCAGCCCATGGCAGTAGTCAGCACTTTGGTGTTGACATAAATATCAATGATGTGGTAATTTTTAAAATTTCCTCTTACAACACTTTGAATTTTTCGAAAAAAAATAAGGATTTTTTTTTATCCATGGAATAAATGATTTAGGTTTATTTGGCACATTTTTTTTTTGGAATTTTGGGTCCTAAATGCTTTTGAACTTTGTATTTGTTTATGGCTTTATAACTATTTTGATCTGAGCGTCACTGATGAGTCTTATGTAATCCTGGGACCTTTGATAACTATTATTTCAGGTATTTTTAGAAAAAAAATTGGTTTCAAGTGTACACGTTTGGACTGACAGCTAGGAACTGGTCCTTTTATGTAAAAACTACATACCGTTTGACAAAATGCATTCTTGTTAACTCTTCTGTTAACGCACTGAATGTCCTTAGAAATTGATTAATATAAATCGGTTGGATTTAATATGTAAACAAACAATGAATAAGCAATGTATCTTTTTTGTAATAAATTCTACAATATCCAATCACTAATAAAGTTACAAAGATTTCTACACTAAAATGATATTTGAGAGGAAAATAACTTTTTTAATTAATTGTAGTGAGGCAGTACTGTTCATTAAAAATTAAAGATAATTTCAATCAAGTATTAAACTCTTAAGAATAAATAGTTAATAGATCGAGTTCTCTTAATAGGAGTAACCACCAACGCAAATATTTCATAAATCTGATGAAATTAGCAAAAAGGTCACAAAGAATGAAAAAATAAATGTTCAATACACGCAAAATGTCATGTAATTAAATTATTCATAGTTTTTTGGAAGAAATACATGAATGAAAACATAAATTATTTTAATATAAAACGGTCATAACCAATTAACAATCCCTGAATGACATTTAGATGACTGATGTTCGAAAGAAAATTTAGTGTTGAAGGAAGTAACTATTAAGATATTATCGTGTTATGTTTTGCAGAAAATTACGTCATAAACCAATTTATTGGGATACGTATGATAGCCCAACAATGAACTTTTTTTCAGTTTATGAATAGCTTATCATTTCTCAATCAAGTGCATGTAAAAAAGTAGAAGGTATTGTTGACATTTATGCACTTCAATGTTTATGTCATTGTTTACCTGTTACCGTTCGGATTTATAACGCTCGGAGAACACTGATGTCATATGTTTCTGACATTTCTCAGTTAACTATCTGTACGTACGCACGACAATCTAAATAAGCTATTCCAGTTAGAGTACATGACGTCGAATTAACGAGGTGAACATATATTAAATAGGAAAATGTAGTTTATGTTTTGAATCAATGTATTTTTTTGCTACCCTCGAGTTTTACAAACAAAAAGATTCTGTCTCCCCTTGAACTTCATTATTTTTAAATTTGTCAAAAATAAATTAAGATATGAATGATCATGAATGCCTTTCTCCAAATCAATGACTTAATCTGCCAGAAGTAATGTTCTATATTATCTAAAGTTTTCACATCTTAATTTCATATTTGAATAAGATACTTTTTATCAATTGAATGTTTCAGAGTCCATTCTGATGGAATATTGTCAATATTATTACATAAATTTAACAGCTACAAAGAGTTTAATGTGTTAAAAGAAAGATATATTCTATTTAACTTTTGGACGCATAAGAGACAGTAACCCTTTTTACGCAAGCGATTGGACTCTTTTCATGAAAGTCATGTTTCACCTCAATTTGTATATGGAAGGTCATGTTTTACCTTTATTTGATATCAAAGGTTGTGTTTTACCTTTATTTGTATAACAATGGTTTTGTTTTACCTTTTATTTTTTATATTAATGATTGTAAGACGTTTTGGACATTGTTAAACCATTGTTGTCTCATATAATATAAGTAATGTCATATTCCATATTGTAACGTTTTCACTGAGTGAGGATTTGCATTACAAAGGATACATACATAGCAGGAGATACTTATCAATTAAATGAAACCGATCCTGCCCATCTTAGGGTGAATTGGATATACTAAGTTGTTTTGCCACATTTATGGGCATTCTCTTGTCTGTGCGTCCATCCGTTCGTCCGTCTGTCCCGCTTCAGGTAAAAATATTCGGTCGAGGTAGTTTTTAATGAAGTTAAAAACCAATTAACTTGAAATTTAGTATACATATTCCTTATTGTATGATCTTTCTAATTTGAATTGCCAATTACAGATTTTACCCCATTTCCACGGACCATTGAACATAGAAAATGGTAGTGTGGATGGGAATCCGTGTACTCAACTTTATTTGTATATAAATTGATTTAAAAAAATTGAACATCCATGAACTATTGACCCTTCTTCATTATTTACTTATGATACATTTTTAACACAGTTCGATAGATTAATCAAACTAAAACATTTACCAAAAAAGATTCGATGCATATTGATATTTCGTAAACGTGATTTTGCACCAAACGGACCCGTTTCTACGTTTTCCAGCTATTATTCAGACTGTTATACAAGTGAGAGGTTTAGTTAGCTATAAATTCTGGTTAAATCTACCATTTTCTGGAGTATGACAGTTGTTTTACCATCGTTTGATGTGTTTGAGCTATTAATTTTGCCATTTGCTAATTTATATAAAAGGACTTACAATTTTTAATTTTCATTTTTATCAAGTGAAACTTAACTCTTGCAATGATCTAGCCACCCTTGTAGATGACTTGAAAGTTTCATTTATCTGAACCAAGTTAGAAATATGGCAATTATTTCTCACTTGCAAAGTTAATAGAAAGAGTTTGATTTTGTCAGTTTTTATGGGACTTACCCTTTTCGCATTATCTTTCGATTTTGTAGTTTTGTGATATTATTTTCCTGACAATCCTCCAACATTTCTATAACTCCTTGTATTTATTATTATTTCAGGCTTACCAGAAAAAGAACTACTCAATATAGTTTTTAAATGAATTTAAAAGGACAACCTCAAGGAGATGGATTAACTTGATGGCATATAATGTTGCTATTTTAACAATGTTCATTTATCAGGATATTCAGGCAACAGTCGAATAAAATTGAAGTGTTAGATTATTTCAGAATAAGGATTTTAATAAATAATTGGTAAACCATTGCAGTATTAATTCTGATACTCTTTTTCATACAAAGGTCCTTCACCAACACTTTTACACCCTAACAATATTATAAAATCAAGCATTCAGTTCTTAATTTAAAGAAATCTTACAGTTACGGAAAGCTGATACGAGATTCTTTATCCTTTGAATCAAAACCCGTACCTTCTAACATTCTTATATTAGTCACTATATATACGAACAAACCATTAGTTGAAAACCTAAAAATTTGAATAAAAATAAATATCACATTTGATAGATCTTATTAACCAATAACTATTGGTTAAATACATGTTCATTACAGTAGCATTATAGCAATGTCTTTGAAAAAATATATTTTGAATTAGGTGTCAATATGGTGATAATCGAGTCTATTATAAATGTTTTCGAAAATGGCACGACTATGTAGACATAATTCATTCAATATCGTTGAGTTTATTACATCTTTTCCCTTACTTTCGTAAAGATTTGATGTGCATCTTTTTTAATCTTTACGTTGTGCTCAACAAATACATATAGTAAAATAAACTCATAAAGATAACGGGCATATAATTTTGTAGGCTAGACGCGCGTTTCGTCTATAAACTACTGATCAGTGACACTCGAATAAAAAAAAGTTAAAAGGTTATAAGTTGATGACGATGTTGTAAAAGCAACAGTTACAATAATTCTTAGACCACAAATCTGATATAATAAATAGAGCAGTTTTAAACAGCATTGAATGTACTTGATTGATGCTTTATATGGAATCGAGCAAACAATCCTTAAAGTTACATCATTTGTCAGATTTATCAAATAACAAATCATATAACATGCCAAATGGCTATCAGTATTTTTTTATGAATGAAACTTTAATCACTTCTCCCACGCACATTTGCACTGTGCATGGCTTGTCTTGTTCCGTAAATGAACCACTCTGACAGGTTTTATCGTTGATAAATCTGGGGGAAATTACTGTTACATATAAATTAGGTGAAAGAATTTATTACTTGGCAATTATAAGAATTCTTAGAAAAGGCGTTGTAATGGAAGTAGGACATGTGTATACGGAGACCCCCTTGACGAATAAAAGTTCTTAAGACTTCTGACGGCGCTAGGGAATACTGTTACGTCTATAAAATTGTTTTTCCAAGTCATTGATTAAATTGAAATATCTTATTGAGAATCATATATCAGTTGTTACTGTAAAAAGAACTTTGTTAAAAAGGCTGGATATATGTAATTGGTGCATGGTACATTTGTTGTAGAACTGTCATGGGGAAAATTTTCTATGAAGTGTGGGAAGTTTAATATTTGTTTCAATCACGTTGCAACGACTGTTATATTTAATATACGGAATAATTAAATTTAATCTCTGAAAAAAGAAAATATACCAGACAAATAAATTTTATATATCAGACAATGTATGGTCTTTTAATTTCGTGTGAAAATGGAAATTTTCAGACATACAGCGTGCATTACAAAACTTCTCGAAACATCGCGAACCTTCTCAATTTCATGAATCATATTCTACGCAAACATATTGTTCATGTCCCACACAAAGTACTATACGGTCAGTGACTGTATATCATAAATGTTTATAGCTAATACAATCTAACAGTATGGTTGCATCATAAAGTACAGTCTCATTGATTTGATACGATGTACGTAACTTATCGGATATTTTATTATTCATTTGTATGAATTGAAAAACAAGATGAAGAAGGAAATTAGTCCAGCCGAGATTTTCTCATGTTTCGATGAAACAAAAAAAAATCAATTTTATTCTTTCTCTCATTGAACGTTCCCGTACAAGCAAATGTGTATGTCCTTTCTTAGCTTTAGATATTACACTTTTGAAGAGAAAATCTACATTAAAATTTACAAAATTAACGATTTTTCGGCTTTCCCTATTGTTAATTTCCTGTTAATGATAGTGATGTTCGTCTGACACATCTTTCAATATTTATATATCTCAACTTGTTCGCTATGCCTGTGTCTGTAGTTACGTTTTATAATTTCAATGAACGTAATCTATATATTACTGGTAAAATACCACAAGTTCATTAAAACCTTTACTAAATTCTTACAGAAATACACAGATTCGGTTGTACAAAACTTACTGGTACAAACGGAACAACACGTTGGAATTATGTTTTTTACAAAGCCCAGAAATTTAGAAACTATCCGGGAGAAAATAACCATAACTTAGAACTTAGATACTTTTTTTGTCCTGTTTAACTTTTTTGGATTCGAGCATCACTGAACATTTTTTTGTAGCAAAACCCGCGTCTGGTGTAAATACAAAATTCAATCCTTGTATATATGATGAGTTTATTTACTATGAGTCTTCATCGTTCTGGTAGTTGTTTTTTTCTGTATATGCCGTTCCCTGGTTAGCTAGAAGCCTTGGTAAGCGGTTTTGGTTTCGATCACTATTAAAGACCGACCGACGACTTATATTTTTGGTAATATTTACATCATTTTGTCTCAGTCAGATAGACATTTGCAGTCATAGTACATCGTATTTTATAAAAAAAAAACATGTATCGCATAGAAATGTATACACATTATCGCTATTCCCGGCTGATCCGTATGAACTTTTGACGTCATACAACAATCAAGTTTCCGTTGTGGCGTCATATTTTTTGTATTTTGACGTCATAATTTTACGGGAACCTGTGGGATTTCAAGTAATGGCAGATAAAAAGCGATAAGATGTATTAAAGCTGGTGTGTATCATATATATATATTTTATTTGGCAGTCAGCAGGGTTAAAGAACATCAGTTGTTCGACCTGTTAGTCAAATGCGTTTTGTTTAAATAAACTTTTTCACTTTGTTGGTCTTTTGGAAAATGTTGTTTGTGCTGTTTTTAGACCCTTCTACAACGGAATTTGTTTGACATGCACACGTATAAAAAGTGCGGTTTTTATCCAACGCAATCATAGGTTTGAACGTAGTTTTCAATTTTGGACTCGTTTATATATTTTTTTTTTGGGCATGTATCATATTTTCCATCCGGTTTATATGATCCGTTCATCCTATATTGACTCTTAAATCAAGAGTCAATCTTAAATTGAGAGTAAATTATATGGCCTTCCAAATACCGTTTCGATCCCTAACATCACTGAAGAGACATATATTGTCGAAATCTAGATCTGGTGTACTAAAGAAATATTGACACCAAAATTTTGTGGCGCAACATCGTGGCCACAAGTTAACAAAATCTTTTTTCTGTGACGTATTAAATTAATATTAAGATCCAGTTTGTTACAACTTGTGATCAATTTTATTTGGCAGTCAGCAGGGTTAAAGAACATCAGTTGTTCGACCTGTTAGTCAAATGCGTTTTGTTTAAATATACTTTTTCACTTTGTTGGTCTTTTGGAAAATGTTGTTTGTGCTGTTTTTAGACCCTTCTACAACGAAATTTGTTTGACATGCACACGTATAAAAATTGCGGTTTTTATCCAACGCAATCATAGGTTTGAACGTAGTTTTCAATTTAGACTCGTTTATATATATATTTTTTGGGGCATGTATCATATTTTCCCTCCGGTTTATATGATCCGTTCATCCTATATTGACTCTTAAATCAAGAGTCAATCTTAAATTGAGAGTAAATTATATGGCCTTCCAAATACCGTTTCGATCCCTAACATCACTGAAGAGATCCTGATCCTCGTGGCCACAAGTTAACAAAATCTTTTTTCTGTGACGTATTAAATTTATATTAAGATCCAGTTTGTTACAACTTGTGATCAATTTTATTTGGCAGTCGCCAATGGCAGTCAGCAGGGTTAAAGAACATCAGTTGTTCGACCTGTTAGTCAAATGCGTTTTGTTTAAATATACCTTTTCACTTTGTTGGTCTTTTGGAAAATGTTGTTTGTGCTGTTTTTAGACGCTTCTACAACGAAATTAGTTTGACATGCACAGGTATAAAAATTGCGGTTTTTATCCAACGCAATCATAGGTTTGAACGTAGTTTTCAATATAGACTCGTTTATATATATATATATATTTGTTATTGTTCATAAAAAAACTCAGACCGTTTTTTCTTAGCGAATTAACATTTATTTACGTCGAGGGCTTGTATGGCTTGATATGCAGTAATGGCGTTGGTCATTTTTGAAGGCCTTATGGCAACCGATATTTGCTAGCATTTACATCGGGTGATATATGATTGATAATTGTCTCACTTATAGTCTTAACACATCTTCGTTAATCTTTACTCTTGAATGACTGTTATATTTTCGGAGTTATATATTTTGTTGGTAAAACGTGTGGTCTGATTTGATGTCTTTTTTTGGTGAATTCTTTTATATTTTCAGGTACTATTTTTAAAAACAACACACGTTTTACAATGATTTAACTTTTGTTTGTTTTATATGGAACATTGTTTATACTTATTGCATATCTTTGAGTTTTCTACGTGTTTTTTAATCATGAATATTTGACACTGGGACTAAAGAATTCAACAATCAGTCAATCAATTTTTAAGAGTATACCTATAAAAACCGACCTCGATTTTACTAGACGATTTTCTATAACTCTTTAAAAAGGTATGTATGAAGCATCTAACCTATTTATTAATATAAAATAGTAAAAGTGATGAGTAACTGACTCTTAATGTAGAATACAAAAAAAATAAAAGGTCGACTTTTCTTCTTAGAGAGAAAGAAAGCAAGTTATTGACAGCTGAATACTTCACAGCATTTTATGTCTGGGTCATTTTATTGTAATATTTCGGTGACCCACTATCAGAATACTAGAGATTTTATCATCGTAAAATGTCTCCTTATTGAATATGGAAATCAACGTTTCATTTCCGTATGTGGAACTAAAAACTAAACACGCATAATTGACCATTTTCTTGATAGAATGATTACCAATTGCAACACAAAAAGTTAAGTAATTCGAAAACAATATTCATTTATACAAAATTGATATGAAATTAAAACGTAGATGAGAGTTTGTTTACAGCTCAGTGATCAGTGCTTCTGTACTGACATGATTTATAACATTCTTTTTCTTGAAATCTCAGTTGATAAACTTATAATTTAACCTACATTTATTTATGATCCGAATAAAAGTTTCCAATCTGGGTTTAGTTTGTAGATGTATCCCTATGTGTTATATAGTTCCACCAATTTAATTTTAAAGACATGTTGACTCATTGAAAAATGGGTTTGATTCGACCTCCAAACCATTCATGATTGTGTAATGAGTAGTATCCAAATTGCACCCATCATCAAATGCATATCCTATAAAATCGTATAACGTAAAACAGTGGTTTTGCTTTATTTCTTCAAATATTAAGAACAATTTGTAATTAATTTATGCTTACTATTAATGTTTTAGAATTGCATACGTGTAACATATTTTATTTGCTCAATTTTTAAAGCTTACTTTTTTTGTGGACATGGCATAGGACGATTCAATAGATTTTACTTTTTCCAGTGAATACTTCATCAGTTATATACTGCGACAGGTTTTTCATCTACATATAAGTTGGGTACTGTGACGTTTGCTGCATAATGCACTCCTTAATACCATTGAAAATACGGCTTCTCGGAGTGTTCCGTATTCGTGTACTACTCTGTCCTGGTTATCTGGTTTTGTAAATCGTTTTTGTTAGTTGCATTTTTGTGACAGATTACGTCTAGCCAAATTGAATGCTGACTCATATTAGGAAGCCATTTTAAAAGTTATAGATTCTTTACTTCTTTCTGAAATCATAGCAGTGGTTCTAATAATAATTAAAGACAGGTATGAGGGGGTATAACTTTGGTTGAATGATTCAGTTTTGGTCGGATACATTTTTTTTAAAACTGTTATTGTTCGTTGATTGATTAATAAATTAGTTTAAAAAGGCTCCCGGGTATAAAACTTTTAGAAAAAATTAAACATTATTTTTTTCATTACAAATTTTATTTATTACCCTAAATAGTTTATCATATGGCACAAAAAGCATTCCAAAAAATCAATTCGTGTTGACCCCAGGTGACTTTTAAAATGTAAATATCATTGAAAAAACCTCCAAATTGTCTACCTTTGGTGCAAATATGCCATTTTTGGCATTAAAATTGAAATATCGTTTTTAATTCATCGACGACCTATATTTTTTATTGTTTTTTTCGAAAAAGCTGTACATAAACTAAATAATTGTAAAATTTTAGCGATTTCTGTAATTTAGTTCTTGTTATTTTTTCGATATTACAACTATTTCTCCTCTTAGTTCAACAGAAAAAAGGACATTAACAAAATTGTATGCTACTTTCGATGGCAGATTGTGAGCGTGAATGAACGGTGACCCCATTTTTTTATTTCATTTTTCTATTAAGTATAAGATAAAGTTCATTTAAAGAAAAATAAAGAGAAATCCTATATAAAATTAAAAAACAAATTGTTAGACCAGCGAGCCCCCTTAAGGACCTTTTTAAACTCCTAAATGGAATTAGAGCGATGCATTGTATCAAATTGCAGGCAGGTATGATGTTGTATGAATTGAGCGAGGTAATCACTTTTGTTAAAATTAACATTTTCCAGTCTTTTAGGTTTCTTTGCTATGTTCTTTAACCAATGTTTAATGATTTCTTTTTGGCCATGGTTTTGTCGTACTTTGGACTTACAATTTTGCATGGTTCTCTTTTAGAAAAGTTTGTTTATTCTTATTTCTCAGCTACAAATGTAGTCTGGTTTACAATTCAACTTTTTTAAGTATTTAATAGTACGGCATTTGAGTTTCACAGTGACAAAGTAACGTCTGAAGGTTGAAGTATTTCTATAAAATATCGGTAGTCATTTGAAAAGAAACTCTTCACCACGTTATATTTAACTTAACCAAATAAAGTACTGATGAGAAGCTGATGAGAAGCTTGTCACAAGCATCTTACATTAAGATTTTTAAAAATGGTGAATTACGAAATGACAATGACCTATAAAAAAATGATATAAAATTGAGAATGGAAATGCATGATTTCGATTCATTTAGTTATTTTTTCCAAGATTATCTTTACAACTCTCGACAATGACCTATAAAAAAATGATATAAAATTGAGAATGGAAATGCATGATTTCGATTCATTTAGTTGTTTTTCCAAGATTATCTTTACAACTCTCGACAATGACCTATAAAAAAATGATATAAAATTAAGAATGGAAATGCATGATTTCGATTCATTTAGTTGTTTTTCCAAGATTATCTTTACAACTCTATATCAGATCTAAATACAATCCAAAAGCAGGGGACTGTATTGGTTTGCGACCAACATCAAAGTAATTATAATAATAATTTGATGTTCAGAAGCTGTAGTTTATTGATGTGGTTCATAAGTGTTTCTAGTTTTTAAATAGTTTAGACCGTTGGTTTTCCTGTTTGAATGGTTAAACACAGTTCCTTTTTGGGGCCTTTATAAGCTTGCTTGATCTATTATAGTTTACTTTTACAAATTGTGACTTGGATGAAAAGTTGATTCGTTGGCACATTCCACAGCTGTTTATATCTATATCTGTAATTCTCAATGATTCTTCTTGACTCGGATTAGTAAATTATTATATTATTTTACGGTCTATATTTATATATACAACACGTTTAAACATCAACCCAACAATGTTAGATCTGTGAACGCAAATTTTTTGTTCTTCCCTCAACGGTATTCGAACCCATGCTACTGAGATATCGTGACACCAAATCGGCTGCACTGTAGTCGTCCCGCTAGACCACACGACCACCTGGGCTTTAAAAATAAAGCTATCGGTAGTCGTGTGTTACCTTTCCTCGTCAGTTTAATCTAGCGGCGTCCTACAGTACATGATATATACGGCATATGATGTATTCAAATGTAAAACAAGTTATTAAGTTAGACCATGATTATAAAGTACGGTTATAAGTAGCAAATTAATAAAATATAAAATAAATAAATGGAAAGCCCCCTATTTGGTTTAACTGTAAATGATTCAGTCAAACAAATAACATATTTTCCAATAAGTAAAACAAGGAAAGGTTATAGGAATCTTTAACAAATATTTTCAATTAAGTCTCCTATTATTTTTTTATGTCAATACTTCAAACATGAATGTGCCAACACCTTTTGTTCTTATAAAACATTTAAGTGGTACACTCATATCATTTTAAGAGCAAGGGCATGATTTTCTTTTTTGTATTGATCCTTTCTATGAACATAGTGTATGAACTACAGAAAAAGCAAGTATGATGTTAAATAAGATTTTTTTCTGCTGCAACCCCGATATGACATTTACCCACACACGGAAGGAAACATTATGCGCAAATGATTGATTTATAAGTACAAAAATAATGTCTTTGAAGATGAAGAATCAATCATATTTATGAAATGTCACTTGTGTTTTTGTATAGCCGATCATGCTCTAGTTCATTTGTCAATCATTGTGGGGTTAGTAAAATCATGTTGACCATTTCCGGCTTTTTTGGTCAGAAAACAGTCCAAAGTTAGAATGTTTGACAAGTAATTTACAAAAAATGCATAATTTTATTCATATGGTTCTTTTGTAGTGACAATTTTTGTTGATTTATAAGAGAAGGTAATCATATACCCGGTATTTCATTTGAAAAATTTCGACTCTGGGCATTTTAAAGCTTTGCATAATGTATTTCCGCCAGATTGTCGTTTACAGATCTCATGCTAAGGAACTAAGATCATAACTTTATATTGAATGCTGTATCCCTATATTTGACAATTTTAACCTAATGTGCCTGTTTGTTTTGTTCGCACATGGTTGGCAATATAATAGAACGTTATGCGACTGTCATACAAGTGATATGCTTAGCTAGATATTAAACCAATTTGAATCCACCAATTTCTAAATAGGAATATTTCTTAACCAAGTCAGGAATATGATAGTTGTTATCCATTTGTTTGATCTGTTTCAGCTTTTGATTTTGTCATTTGATTTTGGACTTTCCATTTTGAATTTTCCTCGGAGTATGGTACTTTTGATATTTTACTTTTTACCCTAGATTTTTGTCCCGGTGTTTTGTCTTAGTGCGTACTTAATAATTGACGTCATCTGCATGTTTCTATTACACACCACAGACAATCGTACGAGTGCTGAAATTATTTCAACTTTTGAATTTATTGACTGAATTCTGATTAATACACCTTGAATTATTCATTTAGTTGTACTTGCAATAGTGTTTTAACCTTCAGTATATGTATACATTGCGGTAATAATCCATCTGAAAATGACAGCTTTCTTATTGTTGTCACCAAATACTGTGTTTACTTTAAATATTTATTGCTATTAGGATACTTAACAGCTAAAGATAATAGTATTTAACTTAGAGGAGGGAGAAATAAAAAGTCCGATTAACTATTATCTAGCTAATAGTAGTATTTTCTAAAAGTGCATATGTTGTCTTCAATTATCGGAGTATAACATATTTATTACTTTTTACTTTTTTATAAGAAATTTGACCAGGACTGACAGTACACCAGACTTTTATAACCAAATATCCAAAAATCATTAAAGTACATTTAAAGCATAGCTGATATAGAAAATATATCTGTTATATCTTATAATATTGAAAGCTGGTAAAAGCCCAGTTCTGTAAATGTCTAAAGGAGGTGACCTTCAGAATCACATGCACCAAGGATACTTTAAAACCTGCAAATTCTATTTATTTTTTGAGATGCAATGAGGGAGAATGTACAAAGTGGGCAATACAATACTTCAAGTCTACGAAAAATATACAAAACCATGGGCAAAAGAACAATAAGCAATCCATGGAAACATATCTGTTGTCGTAAATTTAGTTATCAGCCGATCCTTATAATGTCAAGTTTAGACTTAAGCAGAATTAAGATAACTTTATTTTAAGTGCGTCTATAAATATACGACCAACAAAGACATCAACATTTGAAATAGTTAGTGAGAGGACATATCAATAAAGGGTACTTGAAGCATTTTATTCTCCGAGGAATGAAGGAACAAATAGACAAAATATGAAGCATATTTGATTCGAATATTTCAACATACTAAAATGTTTACACATTACACATCTGTTGTCCTAAAAAGCTATCGCGCATCATGACGATTCTAGTTTTCAAAAACTTTTTGAGTGCGAATTAGGTATCCATCTAAAAAAGGATTACAACTAATTCCAACCTATCAACACTTTACATTAATTTTTCATGAATCACAGTTGGATAAGTCTATTTGTTTCCAATAATTCTTCAAATTTATAATAAGGAGTACTAGTAAACTTGTTTAAGAGGTAAAACAATGTGTACAAGGTTTGTCCTCTAACTGATATTTGACATGTATAATTGTTGTTTCCATGATTCACAGCAAAATGAAGGACTTTATCGCTATTTTACTTTGATCTTACTGACTGCTATTTTAAGGTAAAATAGCCATTAACAGATTATCATTGGTCATCTTAACTCGTATGGCTCATATAAGAAAATCAATTTCGTTCAGATGACCATCGACAATTTCTAAGTATTGTTGAAAAGTAATTATGAAATTCAATTTTAATTACTGATTAAACATAAAAAGATCAAGGAATATGTTTCTGAGAGCATTTGACAGACACAGCAACATAACATTAGTTTTGATGACTCAAAGTAATTTTGAAATTAAGTAGAGCGAAGGAAGAGCAAAGTGGTCAACCTTTGCCAAATACAAATTAGGAAAGAACGAACTTCTTTATTTACATCAGGGATCACCAAAACCTATATAATTTTATAGTGCCACGTTAAAATTCCTTTATTTACGTTTATTTTATTGTCAGCCACACTTGAAAATTCTTTAGTCATTCTAAAGACAAAATGCATAACATGTGTGTCAAAAGGTGGGTGGGCCAATCGGTCCAAACGCCAGTAATGTTTTTGTCTGATATTGGTGATTGGTATTTGGACGAGTGCCAATATGCTTAAACTTAACGAAGACAGAATTAACTATCTTAGCACTTAAACATCAATTGAAGCATCTTTCCGATTTCCGTCTGGCATTTGATGAAACTATGTCTAGCGACGTTTCTTGTGTAAAACATCTTGGAAAGTACTTTGATAAAACCATCATTACTGAACTTCCAGCCAGTAAGATCGCAGAGGCTTGTTATTATAAGATGCGGCACATTGGTCGAATTCCAGATAATTTCGGTTGAGCCTGTAAAACAAAAGTGTGCTCCCAAGTTACATCAGGACAGGAATATGACAGCGCATTGGTGTACGGACTAAAATCATCATTATCAATATAATATTGAGAATGGAAATGGGGAATGTATCAAAGAGACAACAACCCGACCATAGAAAAAACCACAGCAGAAGGTCACCAATAGGTCTTCAATATAACGAGAAATTCCCACACCCGGAAGCGTCCTTCAGCTGGCCCCCAAACAAATATATAGTAGTTCAGTGATAACGAACATGTTAATGAGATCTCAACCCTCCCATCTAGCCAATGTAGAAAAGTAAACGCATAACAATACGTACATTTAAAATTCAATTCAAGAGAAGTCCGAGTCTGATGTCAGAAGATGTAACCAAAGAAAAAAAACAAAATGACAATTATACATAAATAACATCAGACTACTAGCAGTTAACTGACATGCCAGCTCCAGACTTCAATTAAACTGATTGGAAGATTATGATTTCATCATATGAATATTAGGCACAATCCTTCCCGTTAGGGGTTTAGTATCATACCATCATAACATATATGAGAAGAACATAACCCGTGCCATGCCAACAACTGGTTTTTAAATAATTGTTTAGTTCTCCTATTTATTTGTATTGTAGTCCTGTAATAATATGTTGTCATTTCAATGTTATATTTAACTTTGCCATTTAAGTGCGAGGTTTGGCATGCCTTAAAACCAGGTTCAACCCACCACTTTTATTCCCCTTTAAAAGTGTCCTGTACCAAGTCAGGAAGATGGTCATTGTTATAATATTGTTCGTTTCTCTTTGTGTTGCATTTTAACGTTGAGTCGTTTGTGTTTTCTCTTATTTTTGAGATATTGAGATAAGACGTGGCACGGTACTTGTCTATCCCAAATTCATGTATTTGGTTTTCATGTTACATTTGTTATTCTCGTGGTGTTTTGTCTGATGATTGGTCTGTTTCTGTGTGTGTTGCGTTTCGGTGTTGTGTCGTTGTTCTCCTCTTATATTTAATGCGTTTCGCTCGGTTTTGGTTTGTTACCCCGATTTTGTTTTTTGTCCATGGATTTATGAGTTTTGAACAGCGGTATACTACTGTTGCCTTTATTTAGTTCCGATGCAAAGACCCTACAAGTGATAGTTACAGCGGGTCCAAAACACATCAGCACGTTTGATTACTCAATAAAGGATAGTCATCTCATTTACACCTGTTCTTATATCGTTACACTAGCTAGCCATACATTACTGTTGTCAATCTAAACTGTTGGTATATGTGTACAAATCCAAGCATGGCGAGGCTCCTAGCGTCATAGACGGTCTAATTAAACCATGTAAACCAACTATATTCATCAGGCCGGAGAACAGTGTGCTCTTAAATACATGTACTGAATAACGTCCGAACGAAAAGATACGACGAGAGACGTTTTGACAAGGCCGCGTATACACCATCGTCCTTGCGGAATGTAAGTTCTTTAGATGTTCTTTAAAAACAACTCAAGGCTTTTTTCTTTCGAGCTGCGTTTCATGATTCCCTTTAAATTTTATACACTAACTTAGTTCTTGCTTTACCTTATGGCACATAGGACAAGGACAAGTTTCCTCTACTTTTCTCTGTTGTTTACTTTTCTTTCCACTGTGCCCCAGGTATATCCTCTTTCATTTAGCTCGTTTTCTACGGTGCGTCTCCGTGTTGTTTTAGGTCGGCCTCTCTTTTTCTTCCCCTCTGGTGTCCATCTAAGGGTACCTTGGTCATATCATCAGATGGTTTGCGTATAACATGATCAAGCCACCTCCATCTTTTTTGTATCAGCAAAGTCTCCATGTCTTTGGTGTTCGTCATCTCATGAAGGTCTTTGTTTGAGATTTTGTTTGGCCAGAATATTTTCATTATCTTTCGCAGACATGTGTTATGGAAGCAGGAGAGTCTGTTGATGTCTTTCTCAGTCATTCTCTAGCATAAAGGAGTACACAGAGTACACAGCTATTATAGAGTCTTCTTTGAAAAGGCTGTTGTTTTCCAGATGTTGCATAATCTATTAATGAATGCAGATCTAGATTTTTCTATTCTGATCTTTATATCTCTTTCAGCGCCATTTTCTGTTGTTATACAACTGCAAAGATAATTAAATGAATCTACTGTGTTCAGCTGTTTCCCTTCTATAAATATAACAGGATGTCTCTCTGTATTGAGGTATATTAGCTTTGTCTTATTTAGTAGAAAGTTGATTAACCAGGGGTATGTCAAAGAACATCTCGTCCTTTTTTCCAAAAAAAAAATCATCATTAAGACCGTATTGATAAATATTTCGTATCACCTTCACCCAAAATTCATGATGGTCTTGATGTATAGATTCTGTGTACTGATGTTTATCATCTTAACAACGTGTTTTATTGTTCTTTCATTTTTCTTTGTTCTTTTATTAATATTTCTTTTACTGTTGGATTGTTTTATGTTATATCCATTTGGCGTTGCTCGGTACTAATACATCCCGTCAAAGTGTTTTTTATTGTCTTTCATTATTTGCTGGTGTGTTTTGTATATACCACTTTTTGTATTTCTTTGGTTCTTATAACGTGGCTCTGTACTTCAAAAGATCCCGTCAATATGGTATTGTTATAAAATGAATTACAAAATACGTTGAACCACAAACGTCAAAATCATTCAATCGCGTAGTGGAATTAACTATTTGCGGATTCTTATAAATTCTATATATTTTTTGGACTATTTTAAATCTCGGTCTATTTCTGAAATTTATTCTTACATACTTAATTTTTAACCTTGTATACTATAATTGCCTATGTGAAATTTTTAAACTGTTTGTATGTACATTGAACGTCAAATATATGTGACGTATAAAAATTTCTGACGTCAGACACCCGAATCAATAAATGTGTTTGTAGATAGATGTTTTAGTGTTCTGTTAAATTGTTCCTTTTAAAATTGTAACAGGATTCAATGCTGTAGCCATATTTTGACTATTTTATTGATTGTGTCTGTTTAGTTAACGCATCATTGTAAATATAACGGAATTTGATGACACTGTCATCAAAGTGAGAGGGTTAGCGCTATAAAACCAGGTTTAATCCACCATTTTCTACATATGAAAATGCCTGTACCAAGTCAGGAATATGACAGTTCTAGGCCATTCGTTTTTTATGTGTTTTGTTAATTGATTTTGCAATGTGATTATAAACTTCCCAACTTTATTTTCAACTCAGTTCAGTATTTTTGTGATTTCACTTTTAACCTGGTTAGACAGCTAGCCATATCTCTCACTTGTTTTACAGTCGCATACAATTTCATTATATTGACAACGATGTGTGAACAGAACAAACAGAGATACTAGGTTAAAATGTTAAAAGGGGTATAGCAGTCAACATTGTTTTATTATCATAATCACCATAAATACAAACAAATTTACACTTTGGTTATCAATGAAAAGAAACATTGTTGAAACAAACGAAAGAAAGAAAAGTGTAATATGTGATGGCAATTGTGTAACGAAAGTCATAGTATTGAAAACCAAGATATAACAAGGAGATGCTCGGTAAATATCATTTAAAATCTCTATATAAGAAGTCATTATCGACAATGATAGTTAAGTAATCTTCCCATATATATATAAATACAAGTGTTAACTACATGTACATGTATATGAAAATATTAACGGTGCCAATTTTATGCCCTTATATTTGTAGATAAAAACTTCAATGCTTTATTGAGGGGAGACGAAAAAGCATCTATTATCATTAAATCATTAAACAAATGAAGAGCCACACGCGTGAATTTAATGAACGACAGCTTGGATGTCGTATTGTCCGTATACGCGCTAAACGAAAAACTGACGGTGACATCTCATAAACTACTTCTAAAATCATACGCACTGAGTCGCAAAGTATGGATGAGGAAACTTTGAAATTAAAATACACCAAGTATGTAACTTAGAAGACTATTAACGCATACAACTCTTCAAAAACGTAGACACGAAACACGAAGCTTGGTCAAAAATGAGTATAAAAAACAACATTTCTTAAAGGTGAACGATGATCTGAGTGCTCCTCGAAATCTCTTTCTAAATTATTACCTTTAATTTTATCACCAATCAAAACCGCGCTGCACATTGTTGTGAAACTTTATATTCCAGAGGGTGCGTGAATCAGATATAGATAATAAAAATTCCACAGATCGTTTTATAGTTCATACAATCTAAGATTCTTTCAGCTGAAAAGAGTTCTAAAAATTGACTTCCACTTGTATTTTTTGTCTATCTGATGAGTTAAGCCTTTTTTCAACGGATTTTTATAGTTCGTTCTTATGTTGTACTGTTATACCACTGTCCCAGGTTAGGGGGAGGGTTGGTATCACACTAACATGTTTAACCCCGCCACATTATTTATGTATGTGCCTGTCCCTAGTCAGGAGCCTGTAATTCAGCTGTTGTCGTTTGTTTATGTGTTACATATTTGTTTTTCGTTCATTTATTTTACATAAATAAGACCGTTAGTTTTCCGTTTGAATTGTTTTACATTGTCTTATCGGGGCCTTTTATAGCTGAATATGCGGTATGGGCTTTGTTCATTGTTGAAGGCCGTACGGTTACCTATAGTTGTTAATATTTGCGTCATTTTGGTCTTTTGTGGATAGTTGTCTCATTGGCAATCATACCACATCTGGTTTTTTTTTTATATATATTTCCTATACTTTCGTAAGAGTTTGTAGTGTTTTGTTTACTGCAAAAATTAAAGACTACGTACATACAATTATTTTGCCTTAGGGAGGGACAAATCACTGATTCAAACAAACAAATCCCTGAATCTGACATTTTCAAGATACTAGGTTTCTAGATTGACAACATATTTGTTACGGTAAGATTCCATGTTTTTCGGCAAACAATCAACATTCCCATTGTAACCATTGCAATTTTCTGTTAGCCAATTTATACAACAGGTCTTGTATGTTGACTTACATCTAGAAATTAACAAGATGGGTCTCATTTTCTTTTCAAATGTAGAAACATTCCAGCAGCGCTAGCATACAGAGTAAATATCTTTCAGTGCACCAGCCTAGTAGTCAGCGCTTTTTGTGCTGACATGAATTATCATTGATATGGTTATATTTATAAATTAACTGTTTACAAATTTAGAATTTTTGAAATACTAAGGCTTTTCTACCTCAGGCATAGATTACCTTAGCTGGATTTGGAAAAACTTTAAGAAATGTGGGTTCTCAATGCTATTCAATTTCGTACTTTATTTGGCATTTTTAGCCTTTTTGGATTCGAGCGTCACTGATAGGTCTTTTGTAGACGAAACGCGCGTCTGGCGTATATACAAAATTAAGTCCTGTTATCTATGATGAGTTCATTGTTACGATATTTTAAGGATTGCATATGCTATCAGGATTTCCTTCGTGTTGCTCAGTCGTTTTTTTTCTTCTATTTTGTGTTTTTACAGGTTTTTCGGTCTTAATACTTTTTTGCCATGACGATGTCAGTTTTTTTTTTTAACTTTATTAGTTTGAATATCCCTGTTGTATTTTTCGCTTGTTCAGCAAACTATGGAATGATTTTAAACCTGATGCTTTTTGTTATCTATTAATCATGCTTTTCTTTGTCTAATATGTTCTGCTTTTTATTTGTATTGTAGTCCTGTAATATTTTGTTTTCATTTCAATGTTATATTTAACTGTGCCATTAAAGTGCGAGGTTTGGCATGCCTTAAAACCAGGTTCAACCCACCACTTTTATTCCCCTTTAAAAGTGTCCTGTACCAAGTCAGGAAAATGGTCATTGTTATAATATTGTTCGTTTCTGTGTGTGTGTTGCATTTTAACGTTGAGTCGTTTCTGTTTTCTCTTATTTTTGAGATAAGACGTGGCACGGTACTTGTCTATCCCATATTCATGTATTTGGTTTTGATGTTATATTTGATATTCTCGTGGTGTAATGTCTGTTGCTTCGTCCGTTTCTGTGTGCTGTTGCGTTTCGGTGTTGTGTCGTTGTTCTCTCATAAATCCATGGACAAAAAACAAAATCGGGGCAACAAACCAAAACCGAGGGAAACGCATTAAATATGAGTTTGAACAGCGGTATACTACTGTTGCCTTTATTTATGCAATGCGGCAGACATACCCATGCATGAAACGTATAAATATTGCCTCAAATTCTTTACACAGCCACATACTTTTCATGGCTATAAAGTAGACAGTATATACCGCTTATGTTTTGTTTGTTGTCTCAAAAATCATAGGCAGTGTTAATAATGGTCCAGAGTTATTTGAAGTCCAGTAAACTGCAGTGTTGCGTCACTATCGATCCTATCTTCAAATTGCAAGCAACAACATATATCAAAATCAGAATAATAGATGAATGTGCATCTCAGAGAAAAAAATCAATTCATCTGTAATTTGAAGAACATCAAGGTACATGGGTTAAACAAAAAGCATATTACGGACGTTTACACGGATATTATTTCCAGTCTAGAACGGACTTGTAGAATTTGAGCTATCCTTTTCGACTTTTAGTGCTGTATTTTAAAAGACAAAACATTTTAACTTGTTTGGTGCTGTCTTGATTCTATAAAAAAAATGTTATTTTAAAATTATCTATAATTGCCATTGTTAAATTCATCATTAATTATTTCACTTTATAAAAAAATATGGGTTAAAACTCTTATGTTAAAATTGGTTAAATTTCGGCGCTGAACCGTCCGATTGTTTCAATAAATGTCCACCGCCAAACTGAACAAAAGTTTCTATATATTTACTAACATCGATATGAACTCATCGTACAATTTGTATCCGGATTACAATTTGGTACGCCAAACTAACCAAAAGACTCATCATTGACACTCGGAAAAAAATAATGCGAAATAAATTATTACGCATAATCGTATGTTTAAGGTATCATGCATTAACACTGTCATATCTATAAACATTAAGTTAAAGAACGACAACTTCTTTTTTATTCCTTGTCTTAAGCTCTGAACAACTGGAAGTTTATACAAGAGCATTACCTAATTTCCGGCACATTGTTTTTTAGGGTAATAGACCATACAAAATTTAAAAAAACCAACAAAATATATCGATTTTTACATAACAAATGAAACATTAATTTTAACAAGGATTTTTATAATATCTTAGTATAGAAATCACATATTTTAACTTATCTACATTTAAGATTCAAACCGAATATCTAAAAGTTTTAAGTTAAAAAAAAATCCCCACAACAATTGGTTTACCTTGCGCTTTCACAAACTATCCTAAAAAAAGTGAATAGATTTATTACACTCTTGAGGTGTCAAGTAATCTTAAAGTTTTAAGGACCAGTTATTTTTATCATCCACAAACTATTATTAATAAAACAAATTTCATTGTCATTATTCATTATAGAAAGTAAACATTATTAGTGTAATAGTCCTATCAAAACATCCAGTGTAAGCAAACTGAAATACATTAGGCAGAGAAAATGTTAAATGGATGCTCAGTATAAACCTAGCAGCATGCCAATTACAGGAACGAAACTCTCAAATAGTTTTGACAATACACCTAGTGCATTATCAAGTGTTGGGACGATATCTAATAATATTACTCTGATAAAAAAAAACCACAACAGCCTTGCAGTTTGACGTGTATCATTTACCACGAAAAAGTGTACGCATCGCCAGGTAAACTAAATTTGCGACAGTAAAACTACCGATGGACGTCCTTAAAGCTTCAAATACAATACAGTTATCTCTTAAGTTGACGTCGCCGCTGTGACGACGGCCATGGTTGCAATGTTTCTTCCTAGACGTTGCCGGTCCCGCGGTCTTCACGACATTCTCGGGGCCTAATATAGCAATAAACAATTAGGAAAAAATACTAAAATTTGCCCTCATGAATTTTACCATTCCCTTTTCATTGCTTTCTTGCAATATCAAGCTTACTGTCTTTGTCATATATGAGCATATGTATGTAATCAGAATCTTCAATAGATTTTATTTCCAGTATATAAAATGGTAAAATATAATTTCTTTTTGGTGTATCCATGGCAACAATCTGCATTTATTTGTTATAAAATATTGCAAAAAGGGGGGGGGGGGGGGGAAAGATGTCACATATTTCCCCAAAATTTGGCTAAAAGTAGAATTTCAATCGCTTGAAGTAATACCTTTTCTGAAACAGTGTACATATATCATCCAGCAAATCCAATGAAAATCATATGTCTTTCGTCTCATTTTTTTGTAAAATTGCGTCAAAAACTTCGTGTAGAAAAAGAGTGTTTGTAAACAGTATTTCTGCTAGCTAAAACGAGTAAAATGGTCTTTTATTTTTGAAAATTGGTTGAGTAATGAATATTTTATGAAGGTTAGCAGTTGACACTGAAACGCGACAAAAACTGATTTTAGGAAAGGTGCCAAGTCAAAGTGTAAAATCTTGTCTCTAACTCAATTTTTAGCCAAATCTAAAAAACTGTACCTCTTTTGTCAGTTTTTTAATGTTGAATATCATTATAAGATCTCTGATGATGCAACATTGTACAAAATTTAGCAATTTTAAGCATAAAAATGTTAATCTTTATACTTATTGCATACAAAAGACTTGATTAAAAAAACTTGGTGATAGGGAATCAATTTCTTACATCTGATTTAACTAGGCATTTAATATATTCCAAAATGTAACATGAAATCTTGATAAAAACAATAATTTGATATATTCGCAAGAAAAAAAACCAACGCGTTCAATACTTGGGCTACTACATGCAGCACAATCCATCAGAAGCAAGCGTTAAGCCGATATAGTACAAATATAGGCCTAGTGTCAAAATGTCTAATTTTGGTTGCTAAGGACTGTAAACAATAAAATTGACACATATTGTCATTGTTAAACACTTAATTTACTCAGAAGTTGATTTTGAATCTAAATATCAATAGATTTGTGGCATGAAAAGTCTTAAATTATACAATTCTGAGCATGGTAAGTATGCCATAAGGTAGCAATAAACAGTTAGGAAAAAATACTAAAATTTGCCCTCATGAATTTTACCATTCCCTTTTCATTGCTTTCTTGCAATATCAAGCTTACTGTCTGTGTCATATATGAGCATATGTATGTAATCAGAATCTTCCATAGATTTTATTTCCAGTATATAAAATGGTAAAATATAATTTCTTTTTGGTGTATCCATGGCAACAATCTGCATTTATTTGTCATAAAATATTGCAAAAAGGGGGGGGGGGGGGGGGAAAGATGTCACATTTTTCCCCAAAATTTGGCTAAAAGTAGAATTTCAATCGCTTGAAGTAATACCTTTTCTGAAACTGTGTACATATATCATTCAGCAAATCCAATGAAAATCATATGTCTTTCGTCTCATTTTTTTGTAAAATTGCGTCAAAAACTTCGTGTAGAAAAAGAGTGTTTGTAAACAGTACATTAATTTCTGGACCGATGGCCGGTCTAGCTATGAAAATACGGACTGTCAAACAGAAAACAGTCCATAAAACATGTAAAAAATAATCTTGATGCTCTTATAAACCATCTTTGAAGGCTAAATTAGCACTCATCTGTCTAAAAATGAATTTTATTACACAATAACTTTCCTATTTGAAAAATCCACAGGGGCCATAATGCGAAACTAAACTCTTAACTGTGTATTGCTACCTAAAATAAATATTTGACGTAGAAAAGAAAATTGATATACAATATATAAATAACATTAAATTAAGATTAATGTCTCTCAAAGTAAAAAAAAAAGAATCACAGTTTTTTTCACAGTTGAACTGACGTAAAACAAAGTCATATTTAACAAATATGCTCGATCACTTTACTTCTAACGTCCACAAAGTGATTAATGTTCCCTTTAATCGTTGTCGTGTTTCCATGGTAACTTTGCATAATCTTTGTTGTCGTGAAACTCTGTATAGTTCTCTCTTTCGTGTACTTCTGGAGATTGTATTTTGCTAGCTTCAAGCGTCCTCCTAAACGCTTCTAAATTGCGCCTCTGTTTTATGTAAAATTAGAACATTGAAAATACTTGACACTGTTGATAGCTGTGATTTTTTCTGAATGTAAGGGTCCTGAAAGTATTTACCCTTGTGTCAATTTGACTGCGATGGGTCCGTTACCGCGTACACCTTTTTCTTCAAATATTTCCCAATAAAAATCGGCTTCAAATAATAGTAATATTTCGAATGTATCCTCTTGCGTAACTGGATGTGCGAGCTGAAGTCCATTCAAATAGTTACTGCTCCTGTCAATGTAGCGAATGTGATTCTGTAACGGCGTAGCTATGATAGGAACTATTAATGCATGTTTTCGGATTAATGTCCCCTTGCAGTTTAATTTTCGCGCAAGACTATCCGTTACAAAAGACCTTTGAGCGCCTTCATCAAACAAAATATTCGTATCTGTGCAATGGTGATCTGACCAAACGGTGGCCACGGCAGTTTTAAACAATACATTTTGAGTGAAATTGTGCTAACGAGTGTAATATAGTTTATTCTTCTTGTATCTCGGTATCTTTCACAAAATTAACACCAGTCAGTGTAGATGTCGTACTTTTGTTCGTATAACTGTGAGCGGAATCTTTCGTGTCAGTGAAACGGTTTTCACCTCTCTGGTCGGGGTTCGCGGTGTGTTCAACTTCATAACATAAACAAGTGTGGTGTCGGTTACCACAGTTACGAAATGAGCTTTTCGATTTGCACTCTTTTATGTGATGTGTACCGAGGCAGTTGAAGCATAAATTGTTACATTTAACAATAGCGAGGCGTTCATCTAAATTGCGTTTTTGCTGGCTGTTGGTAGGCGAATGAATCTCTTTTGAGATATGCACGGCTTATCTGATGCTGATTTGCATTTCTAGTACTTGCGTTGTGTTTCCGTTGTGATTTAGCACCAGCGAAGAGGGTTGAATACGATATATTACATTATGTCCGTGTAACTTGTTCGGCATCCATAATTTGTATTTCTTTGAGTATACTTTTTCTAAGATCTCGATATAGCCAATTTGTCGTACCATGCTCCCGCGAAAGATGCTTTCTGATTTCTCCCGGCAGATTGTTGTTTATAATCGGGACTAATAAATTACCGTACGAATCCTGTCTCTGTCCAAGCGATTCAAGTCCCCTAACTAAACTCTCCATGTTGTCGTAAAACAATCTCAGGCTTATGAGGTCATTCCAGGGTGACGTAATATCAAGCAGTGCTTGTGTTATCTTGTGAGTCTGTCAAATTTGAAACCTCTCTATCGGGACGTTTACGGCTTCGGCATATAGGAAGCGTTAGTTAGAGAAAATTCGGCAATTGTCTGACCGGTTTCGTTTTTTATCGGGCCTTCAAATAATTAAATTTTTGAACATCTGTAAATGTTGGGTTGTAATGAACTGCTGATTCGTACGAACCCCAAAAGCTTGGCCATTCTAATATATTGCCATTAAATATAGGTAAAATTAATTTTGGCAAACGGTGATTGCTAGATATAGCGGACGTGACATCATAGCTTGACGTAGGAATTGATGTGGCAATTTGTCTGGTCTCTGTTAAAATTCGAGTGGCATATTTGACTGTGGCAATGACGGGACGAGATAACTCGTCTGTGCAATTTTGGGTGAACTAGTAGAAACAAACGGTGGACTGTCTACATTTAAAACTTGATAAGAAAAATGTGATGCTTGATTGGAAATAGGTTGTGTTGTTTTATCTATAGATATAGGAAGATGTGGTGTGAGTGCTAATGAGACAACTCTCCATCCAAATATATCTTAAAATATCTCAGTTAAAAAAAAACAAATTTTGTAGTATACTCATCTGTGTCTACGATTTCCGTCTTTATATCCTCTGTTTTCGATGCGTTCACAAATTTGTTCATTCAGTTTATCGAGTAACTTCTTCTTCTGTTGTAAATGTTCGTATGTGGCTAACAGCTCCTCCTTGTTAATTCAGAACTTCCTTTTGCGTCGGCAAATTTTGGTAAAAGTCTGGTAACGGCGATACGATTGTCAATTCTTATCGATTTCAGCTTTGGTAACTCCATTAGTCACGGCACCCTAAATGTGGGGAGGGACGATATCTTATAATATAACTCTGATAAAATACACAACAGATTTGCTGTTTGACGTTTACCGCTAGTTACTAAGAAAAAGCTAAAGTGACTTCGCCGTTGTGACGTCGACAATGGTTACAATGTTTCTTCCAAGACGTTGCCTGTCCCGCGGTCCTCTCGACACCAAGTGATAAACAGTTTTTATCTTCCGACCGGCAGTAACACTCTAGTTATGTATGGCGTCTGTTTGTCTCTGCGGGATATATACAAGTACTTCCGATGCATAATGTAAAGAAAATATCCCCTCTTTCACGTTTCATAACTCTTTAAAGGATTCGTGTAACGTGTGGCAAGGCGAAACGTATCTCCCTATATATATTTTCAATATACCGAAATAATCCTGTAAAATGGTCTACATTATGAGACATATTTATTGTAATTAGTTATAAAAAGTACCAGGATTATAATTTGATACAAAAGACGCGCATTTCCTCTACTTAGGACTCATCAGTGACGCTCAAATCCAAATAAAGACAAGCAATTACAAAGTATAAGAGCTTTGAGGCTCAAATATTCCAAAAAATGTGCCAAATACGACTACGGTAATTTTTCCCTGTTATAAGAATATCTTTAGTTTTTTTTCAGAAAAATTAAAGGTTTGTAGCAGGAAATTAATTTAAATTATCATATAATTGATTTTCATGTCAACACCAAAGTGCTGAATTCTGGGCTGTTTTTTTGGTCTTGAGCACGCTCGAACATGCATGAAATATTTGTAATTTGACGTTAAGCAACCAACAATCAATCAATTAATTATTAAGGGGAAAAGTTACGTCACACTATACATTAGTTTTTAAGAGAGAAAAAAGGAAAAGAAAGTTATTTTACCCTATTTAACGGTTTGGAACTATTTTGGAAGAATCTGTCATTCAGTTATCTTTCTTTGTACCGTACATTGAGAATATATTGTATTTTTTTATAATTAATTGTCTAACAAACAAACTATGCGATATTATGATTGAATACTAAATTAGAGACACACAAAGGTGACATGGTAATACAATTAGGGCGATTTCTTCCGACCGGCAGTAAAACTCTACTTATGGGGGTCGTCTGCTTGTCTGTGCGGAATGTACAAGTACGCAGTCATCTTCGATGCCTAATGGAAAGTAAATATCCCCCTTTATGCACGTTTTATAACTCTTTAGCTTGTGGCATGACCAAACATCTCTCCCTATATATATTTTCAATATACCGAAATTATCCTGTCAGATGGTCTTTATTATGATAAATATTTATTGTCATTATCGTTCTGATCACGATCGAACATGCATGATTTGTCTTGTAATTTGACGTTAAGCAACCAACAATCAATCGATTGATTAAGAGAGAAAAAAACAGTATGTTACCCTATACAATGGTTTTCAAGAGAGAAAAAGTAAAAGTTACGCACCCCTATACACCGGTTTGAAACTATTATTAGAAGCTGTTATTAAGTTATCTTTCTTTGTACCGAAAAAAGTAAGAAAATCAAACAGTCTTGTATAGCAGAGAAGTGACAACCACTGAGTTAAAAAAATAAATATTTTTGGTTTGAGCGTCACTAATGAGTCTTCAACTTTGTATTTGTTTGTCTTTATAACTTTTTTGATCTGAGCGTCACTGATGAGTCTTATGGCATACAAAAATCATTAACTTAGTCTTCTCTGCACGATTTTATAAATTTTTTCGCATAAATTTCGTATACTAGTAATCGTAAATTTTTTTCAGGGTTGTGATAATATGGCAGGTAAATAAAGTTCGTGTTTTGAAGCCGAAGGTTAACGATTGTCAACAATCAACACAAAGCATGGATATTAAGCACGTGTTTAACATGTTCAACCAGATAATAGTTTATTTTAAGGACATCCATGCGCATTGCAATCATCGGATATATGCATTACTTTTTATAATTTGAGGTTTCTTATGGCTTTAATTGCCCTATTATTTTCGAATACATGCGACATATTTTTATGATGCACCTCCAAGAATTAAGTGTGAATGAGGAAAAGATAAATATGTCGAACATGAATCAAATAATATTAATATTCGAAAGGCATCAAATCAAGACTTCAAAAGAAGACACCACCACCTTTTTCTCACTTATATGTATTGTTAAACTAGCCAAGCATTGGTTATTTTGGAGATCTTTTTGAAAAAGGTAAAATCACAAAAATACTGAACTTAGAGAGGAAAATCAATTTGGAAAGTCCATAATCACAAGGCATAATCAACTTACAAAACGCATCAAAAACACATGGACAAGAACTATCATATTCCTGATCTACGAACACATTCATTGATTTGAGTGTCTGACGTCAGAAAAGTATATACGTCACACAAATTTGTCGTTCAATGTGCATACAAACAATTTTAGAATTTACATAGGCAATGTTAGCATACAGGGTTAAAACAAATATGTTAGAATAAATTTCAGAAATAGACCAAGATTTAAACTAGTCTAAAAGTTATAAATAGAATTTATAAGAATCCACAAATAATTAATTCCACTACTCGATTGAAAGATTTTGACGTTTGTTGTTCAACGTATATATATTGTAATTCATAATAGAAATATATCATAATGACATATCATAGTGACGGGATATTTTAAAGTACAGAGTCACGTTATAAGAACAAAAGAAATACAAAAAAGTAGCATATACCAAAACAAACCAAAAAAATTAAAGCCAATACAAACACATTGACGAGATGTATAAGTACCGAGCCACGTCAAACGGCTATCACATATAACCATTCAACAGTAAAAGTAATATTAATAATAGAACAAAGACAAATGAAAGAACTATAAAACACGTTGTTAAGATGACAAACAACATTAGTACGCAGAATATATACATCAAGATCATCGTGTATTATTTGATACTGAATATTTATCAACAAGGTCTTGGTACCTTCCTATGAACTTTTTTTTAGAAAAAGGACGATACGTTCTTTGACATAGCCCTGGTTCAGCAACTTTCTACTCAGACATTGATGACGTTTACAAAGTCTAAGTAGGAGCTGCAAGCTCCTGATTATCAAATAAGTTTTGAAATATATATCATATATGCAGGTGAAGTTAATATATTGCTACTAAGGTGGAGAGAATTTATACTTTCAAAATTAAAATCGTCTCGTTTGTCATAGATTCTGGTACTGAGATGACTGTGTAAGTCAAATTCAAGATATAAGTTTAAAAGCCGTGTCTATTGTTTCTTTAATCTCTAGTTCTGGGGTTTATAACGTCGTAACTATAATCCCCTGCCCTTTCATGAATTTGACCTACCGAATAAGACTATTTACCGGATTCGTAATCACATAAGGTAGCAATACACAGTTAGGAAATAAACTTAAAATTGACACTCATAATTTTTTAACACCCTCTTTCCCCTCCTGTCTAACAAAGAAGGCTTTATATGTGTGTTATGCATGTATATACTCGTAGAAAGAAAATCTTCCATAGATTTGATTTCTAATGGTTATAAGGTTGAAATATAATCCCTTTTGGGTGTAACCATGGCAACAATCTGCATTTCTTAGATACAAAATATAGCAAAAAAGGGGGGTGAACATGTCACAAAAGTCTCCAAAATTTGGTCTAAAGGAAAATTTCAATGAATTACAGTGATACCTTTCCTGAATCCATAGGTTTTATCTATCAAGTGGTCCAAAAAAATCATATGCCTTCCTGCTCGTTTTTCCATAAAATTGAATTGAAAAGATCGAGCGCAAAATCTTTGTTGATAAACACTACACTAATTTATGGACCTATGAACGGTACGGATAGGAAAATTCGGACTGTCAATAATAGAAATGGCCTATAAAACATGTTAAAATCAATCAAAATATTCATATAAACACACTAAGAATGCTATATTATTCTTCAAGTATCTAAAAATCAATTTTATTGTACAAAAACATTCATATTTAAAAAATTCACAGGGGCCATAATGCGAAACTAAACTTCTAACTGTGTATTGCTACCTAAGCAACACGACGGGTGCCGCATGAGGAGCAGAATCTGCTTACCCTTCCGGAGCACCTGAGATCACCCCTAGTTTTTGGTGGGGGTTCGTGTTGTTTATTCTTTAGTTTTCTATGTTGTGTCACGTGTACTATTGTTTTTCTGTTTGTCTTTTTCATTTTTTAGCCATGGCGTTTTCAGTTTGTTTTTGATTTATGAGTTTGACTTTCCCTTTCGTATCTTTCGTCCCTCTTTTAATGGAACCCAATCAAAAATTTCAGATTATTTATGGAAAGATCATCATATATCTGAAAGTGAAATTATATAATCTGAATTTTTTGAACGAGTGTCATCATTATCCGACTTAACCATAAAAGAAGTTTAATTTTGTCTAATGCTTAGTCCGTTTCTGTGTGTGTTACAATTTAATGTTGTGTCGTTGTTCTCCTCTTATTTAAATGCGTTTCCCTCAGTTTTAGTTTGTTACCCCGATTTTGTTTTTTGTCCATGTATTTATGAGTTTTGAGCAGCGGTATACTACTGTTGCCTTTATTCACTCTTTTGTCCTCAGTCGCAAAACGTATAATAACAAAAAAGAACGACGAAAAGATCAAAAGCTCAAACACATCACACGAAAGGTTAACAACTGTCATACTCCTGATTTGGTACAGGTATTTTTTACTTAGAAAAGGGTGGTTATAATGCCTGGTGTAACAGGAGTTTGTAAAAATGATGGACAGTGTAGTGACCATGTGTAGTGTACTATATGATGCATAATCTACTTTGAATTAGCCAATGTGTTCCAATGTTATACGGCTTACGAATAGTCGGGGTCGGCATGTTCTATCGCTATCTTACGGCAATTTGTTGGCCATGGACTCTTGAGTTTTCGGTTAAGTTGATAGTTTGAAACAAGTCAACAATGCTAAGTAAAAAAAATAATGTTTTCATATCACTGGCTTATATGGAGCAGTGGGCAATGTTAATACTCAGAATTCTCACGAGTAATATTTGAAATAATGTATTGCTATAGTTTTATTTTAAAGCGAGAAATGTGATATTCAATTGACTGGATAACTTGCTCAGTCAACCCAAATGCTTTTCTACAAAACCATGTCAACTTTTGTTTCCTTTTTCAGGATGGAAATTCAGCTTTTTGCAGATAGCGTCGATTTTATTGAAGAAAATATGGAGAACAGGATTGACTTTTTCTACATACAAAATTACATGAAAATTTTCTGATATAGTTTATTTGCATTAATCTCATAAACGATATCAAAAGCTCATTGCATGGTGTCACACATCCATTCAATATATAGATTCGGACAGTAACTCATTTTTTTTATTATCATGGTTTGACCCAGTTAAACTATCAAAAGATAACGACATATCGCGTCCTAGCATTAATAAAGGAGTAGGTCCAGTAAGACCCCTTTTTGGCCCTAAAATATAGCAGTTTTACAACATTGTTTACATGTAAACCTATAGTTATTTATTGGAAAGTAGAATGCTTCTGCTACATAAATATGGGCTGTTTTTTTCCAAAAAAAATACACATATATCGGGTACTAGCATCATTTAGTCATGCTAAATTACTGAAATCTTCACAATTTTAGCATTTTAGTTAAAATTTAGACGATATCCGACTTAAATAAAAGAGGCCGCATTCGTGTCTTTTCTTAATATTGAAATGTAAGTTGTATTTGATGATAATACATAACATATATAAAGATTGAGGATGAACACGGATGCGGCCACTTTAATTTTTGACAAAAAACATATGAAAAGTGACATTTTTTGGCATGTTTGATAGATTTTTTTTAATGACTTAAGTGTTTTAAAAAAGAGTGTCCAAAAATCTTTCGTTTGGTGAGCCTGAAATTTGAAGCCAAAATCAATCCTTACCGGACCTACTCAATTGGCATGCATTTCGTACTTTCGTGGGTACATGCTCTGTGAACCATGGTAACATATGAGCACATTAACCATATAAACTAACATGGAAATCACATGATGGAAGAACAGTTAACCAGATTGACCACATACTGGTGAACAACAAGTGGCGTAGATCATTAAGAGATGTACGAGTACTCAGGGGTGCAGATGTAAATAGTGATCACTATCTATTGAAAGCTACCATCAAACTAAAACTAAGAAAGGCACCTACTGGAAACCAGAATAGAAAGAGACTGGACACAGCAAGGTTGAAGTCACCACATGTCAAGAAAGCTTTTTGCTTAGAATTGAAAAACCGGTTTAGTGTGCTAGATAACTCTGATGATGAAAAAGATAGTGTACAAGAGAAGTGGGATAACATCAAAGATATTTATGTAAAGGCGGCAGAAAAAACAGCTGGTCACAAAACAAAACAGTACAAAGACTGGTTAACATCTGACACCTGGCAAAAAATTGCAAAAAGAAAAACCATAAAACAGAAATCAGTAAATGCAAAGTCAAAAAGTTTACAAGATCAACTACAAGTAACATACAGAGCAAAAGACAAAGAGGTTAAAAGAAGTGCTAGAAAAGACAAAAGACAATATCTGGAGGACCTAGCAAAAGAAGCAGAAAAGGCAGCCATTCTGGGAGAGTTGAGTTCAGTTTACAAAATCGCCAAACAACTCTGTGGAACATCAAATGCACAGACAGCACATGTTAACGACAAAAATGGCAAAGCATTGAAAACTGAAAGGGAACAAGCAGAAAGGTGGGTCCAGCATTTCAAAGAGGTATTCAACTGCCCTGAGCCTGATATCTTAGCTACACCTGAACCATCAGAAGATGACTTACACATCAACACAGAGCCACCAACTATAGAAGAAGTAAGAAATGCCATTAAATCATTGAAGACGGGGAAGGCACCAGGCATCGATTCCATCCATGCAGAGATGTTAAAGGCAGACATAGATACATCATCTAAGGTACTCCACAATCTTTTCCTTGTCATCTGGAAAGAAGGGGACATTCCATCAGACTGGAGCAAAGGCCTGATTGTGAAATTACCAAAGAAAGACAATATACGCAACTGTGACAACTTGAGAGGGATTACTTTCTGTCCCTAGTAAGGTATTTTGCAAAATTCTGCTAAAAAGAATTGATAAAATTGTGGGTGAAAAGCTTAGAGAAGAACAAGCAGGCTTTAGAAGAGGTAGAGGGTACATTGACAAAATTTTCACTCTGAGGAACATCATCGAGCAATGCATTGAATTGAACAAACCACTTTTCATCAATTTCATTGACCTCAAAAAGGCCTGTGACAGTGTACATAGAGAAACTCTATGGAAAATTGTGAAATCGTATGGAATTCCACCAAAAATGTTGATGCTAATAAAAGCCTTCTACAACAGCTTTGAATGCAGTGTCATCCTTGATAGCTCTATCCCAGACTCATTTGAAGTTAAATCTGGTGTAAGACAGGGATGTATTATGTCACCAATCCTATTTTTACTGGCCATTGACTGGATACAAAGACATACAACATCAGACTAAAAAGGGGTATCCATTGGACCATGTTTAACCAGCTAGAAGACCTTGATTTTTCTGATGACATAGCCCTATTATCAACAACAAGTGAACACCTACAAGAGAAGACCAACATACTTAACAACTATGCAAAGCAAACTGGTCTGAATGTCAACGCCAAGAAGACCAAAGGTAATGTCAATTAACACCAGAAATACAACACCGATAACAATCACTGATCTGCCAGTGGACAGTGTTGAAGATTTCATTTACCTTGGAAGCATCATAAGTAAAGATAATGGAACAGGAAAGGATATAAAGGCAAGACTATCTAAGGCACGTGCAACATTTGCAAGACTTCATACTATCTGGAAGTCCAACCAGTACAGTTTAAGGACCAAACTGCGAATTTACAATAGCAATGTAAAATCTGTCCTGCTGTATGGCTCAGAAACTTGCGTGTTTTAGTTAGTGACCTTCAAAAATTAGATGCATTTCATACCAGCTGCCTAAGAAAGATCAACAGAATATTCTGGCCAAATAAGATCAGCAACAAGAGCCTTTTGGAGAAATGTAATGCTAAGAGCACCACCAGGAGAAAGGAAACCAGGGAGACCTAGAATCACCTGGCGAAGAACTGTTACTGCAGAATTAGAACAATGGCTAAGGACAGAGATAAAAGGAGGTAGTTTGTTGTGGCCTTATGTCCCACTGGGGATGAAGAGGATAAGTAAGTTAGTACATTAACCAGACCACAGCCAAACCCTCCAGATCTGTTGGATTCCTGCGAAGGAACCTCAGGAGTTGTCCTCAGGAAGTAAAAAGTCAAGCATACACAACTTTAGTAAGACCCGTCCTCGAGTACGCCAGCGCTGTGTGGGATCCCTACCAGCAACAACAAATCTAACAACTGGAAAACGTACAACGCCAGGCTGCTAGATTCGTTATGAGGGACTTTTTCTCGAGGGAACCAGGTTGTGTGACTAAAATGACTCAGCAACTAGGTTGGGAACCACTGGAACATAGCAGAGTCATCATGTTCTACAAGATAATAAACCGTATTGTAGAAGTTCCTGTTCACCACCTGCAATGCCATCATGATACCAGAACCCGTAGTTCCTTGTCAAGTAACATCAGACAGATAAGGACCAGACTGGACTGCTTTAAATATTCATTCATACCAGCCACCACCATATCCTGGAACAACATACCTCCAGATATCCGAGCTTCCCCGTCTGTGGAACACTTTCGACACGCCATCCAAGATGTCAGCGTGTCGACACTACTCCACATCTAAATTACTGCACCGTTTTTAACTGTACATACAGATCTCTTTTTAACTGTACATACTTGAAGTTTTTTAGCTGTTCACTCACGCTGGAGTATATACACTCAAATATGAGTCCATTCATTGACGGGAAGATAGATATATGTGGAAGATTGCTATTCCAATCGTCTTTATGTTTATTACCGAACAATTATATAATTGACTTAAGGTTGAGCGTGAATTCGCATCGTCGGGTGATGAATGCATAGAATTAGACGCTTACTCTGTCGACGCATCCGGTCTACCCCTTTTTGGAGTTCATGCGATTCTCTCAGGTTTTGTTTTTACCTTTATATGTCTGTTTTAATTGATTGACGATATTTAAACCGATATTATCAAGATGCTTGATTTCTTGATTGACAACATATTTGTAACGTTCGGAGGACGTGTTTTTCAACAGACTGTTGGCATACCAATGGGAACAAACTGTGGCCCTCTACTTGCTGACTTGTTTCTTTATTATTATGAGGCTGACTTCATGCAGGAACTTCTTAGGAAGAAAGATAAGAAGTTAGCAATATCGTTTAACTCTACTTTCCGCTATATAGATGACGTTCTTTCACTAAACAATTCAAAATCTGGTGACTATGTGGATCGCATCTATCCCATCGAATTGGAGATAAAGGATACTACAGATACAGTTAAGTCGGCTTCATATCTTGATTACATCTAGAAATTGACAATGAGGGTCGGTTGAAGACAAAACTTTACGACAAAAGAGATGATTTCGGCTTTCCAATTGTGAACTTTCCATTTCTTAGTAGCAACATTCCAGCAGCACCTGCATACGGGGTATATATCTCCCAATTGATACGATATTCCCGTGCTTGCATTTCCTATCATAATTTTCTTGATAGAGGGTTACTGCTCACAAGGAAGCTATTAAACCAAGAGTTCCAAATGGTGAAGTTGAAATTATCCCTTCGTAAATTTTACGGACGCCATCACGAGTTGGTTGACCGTTATGGAATAACCGTTTCACAAATGATATCGGATATGTTCCTTACGTCGTAACTACAATCCCCCTCCCTTTCATGAATTTGACCTACCGAATAAGACTATTTACCGGATTTGTAATCACATAAGCATGGAGCAGGATCTGCTTACCCTTCCGGAGCACCTCAGATCACCCCTGGTTTTTGGTGGGGTTCGTGTTGTTTATTCTTTAGTTTTCTATGTTGGGTCATATGTACTATTGTTTTTCTGTTTGTCTTTTTCATTTTTAGCCATAGCGTTGTTAGTTTGTTTTAGATTTACGAGTTTGACTGTCCCTTTGGTATCTTTCGTCCCTCTTTTAAAAAACCTGTAAACTACTGTCGCTATTATTTGTTTAATCGTTGTATTTCGTTTTTTACCATGTACTTCAGATTTTCCTTCACTGATGAATAACGTCCCCTTTCTATCCAGATACAGTTACGTATCAATACATCCCCTAAAAAAATACACAAAATACGCTCCAAGTTGCACAAGGTTGGCAAAACAATAAATGACCATATTTCTTTTCCTAGTCCACATTGTGTGTGTCAGGCTTATGATATTTCCAGGATGGGATATTTTAACTTTTCAGAAATTCGTCATATTGAGACAAATTTAGAGAAATCCAACAAATATGGAATGTGTCATAAAATCAAGGATATTTAATAGAGAATGACGATATAAAAACCTTCAATATCATTCATTTCAAATATCATCAAATGAAATGTTCCTGTCATTCAGCAATTTTTTTCATTGTAAATCGATTTTCGACGGCATTATTTTTTTATTTTCTCCAGATTTAAAGAAATAATGCACCGATTGTCGGTAAAAGCAAAATAAATGTAAAGTTTTAGAACGAGTTCTTGTAATTTTTGTTGAGGAATTTATGTCAAAGAACTTTTAAAGATCTTTGAGGTAAACGACGGAAATCTAAAGCTTTTAAGTTTTTAAATAAGACGTACGTAACATCAAAATTATGTAAAATGACATTACAATATAGCTGTCATATACATGTCTGTCGATTAAAAGTTTACATGAATACGAATTCAAAGAGTTGCTCCCATGGTGACTAGGGAATATAAATGTGGTCACCATTAGTCTTCTTCTGACCCACAGTAAAACCCTTTTCAAAGTGAAGCGTCTGTTTGGTCGTCTACAGGTTCGTCTGGTCAGAATAAGGACGTTAAATCCGAAGCTTCGAGTAAATATAACGCTACTCTTCTTGCACGTCAAGGACCTTTACAACAACTCTATGAGGGTTTGCAGGTAGCCTGTTGCTAGCTAAATTTCTGTTTACATCGAATATACCCTAAATTTCTCGTGTCAGTCCATATTCCCCGACCTGCATCACCGATGTATTTATGTTCTTGATTTGAACATGAATGAAATATTTGCCACTAAACGTTAAGCATTCAATAATCCATGAATCAAAATAGTTCAATTATTGATTTGCAAACCAATATTAGTGCAGCGATGTTTTGAAGCCTATTTTGACAAATAAAATCAAACTGACTGTTTAAAGCGAAATGTTATTTCTATATTCCGCTTTTTTGTTGAAGATTTGAAGCAAAACAAAATCATATTTCATTTTCGTACATGTTGCTTATGCCCCTATAAACCGAATGCATTAATAATATTTTACGCATTGCAATTTTTCTGCTACATTACGCATATAATAAGTGAGTGTGTTAAATAACATCGGTGCGTTAAAGTCGTTAAACTAACCATTAAAAATTTCATGATGCAATTCGCAAATTAGATCTTCGTAATTGACATTCAAAATCATAATAAACCACTCAGTTTAAAAAGTCATATTTATATCCATCCGGTATGCATGTCTTCTTTAAAAAGTAATTGCTTTTTAACTTTCATTATGATGATACATTTTGAAAATTAGAAAATATAAGCTAGAGTAATATACGTCTCTGGATGAAAATTGGTTTTTATTGTCAGTGATATTTCCCTATAGTGAAAAATATGTTTAATAAATTAAATTTCACAGAAAATTTTCTTATTAAACTTGTCTCTATGATAACGTTTGTAGTTTGTTTTTTTATATTATGTACTCTTGATTTAACACTAAGCAGGTACCGTACATTTAGTAGACTTTGTGATCTTTTTTATTTTATTTTTGTCCAAGTTTTTTGTACTGTTTGTTAAAAGAAAAAGGTTTAACATGTAGGTGGAACAACAACGGTGCAAACAGATGATTTAAGAGTTGAAGAGCATATTTGAAAGACATAATTAGATAAACTTAGTCGACAACTACAATTTATATCAGTCATTATATTACTAAGACTTGTACTTACGGGTAAAAATGCACCTCTTTGACATTCGTCATTTTATCAAAAGCTAAAATATAGACAGAAAATACCCATTATATTTATAATCATTTGCAAAGTTTTAAAGAAACAATTTCATTTGTACTTTAATTATCCTGTTCATTTCCTTTTCAGTTGTTCTATCTCGAATGTTCGTTTCGTCAGATCAAACTCAAACTCAAACTACTAAATAAACTCATCATAGATACCAGGACAAAATTGAGTATATACGCCAGACGCGCGTTTCGTCTGAAAAAGACTCATCAGTGACGCTCGAATCCAAAAAAAATTAAAATGCCAAATAAAGAACAAAGTTGAAGAGCATTGAGGACCATAATTCCTAAAAGCTTTGCCAAATACAGCTAAGGTAATCTATGCCAAATGCTTTAATACCACGCTAGATCAGAAACTATGAACTATTATTAGCTGTTGTAGCTTAGAATTCAGACGTGGTATCCATCGAGCCGGGGCTATGATATATTACCATATCTTACGGTCAAATGTGTTAGTCATATCTATGTGGAGACACATAATGTGTATATTCGTGGGGGAGGGGTAGGATTAATTCAATAACGCAATTTTGAACCTTTCATTTTTGTTTTCCTTTGTTTCTTATATACATGAAAATATACTACTTTATTCTCATCAGTTTATTTTTTGACCGCCCACTTAACGCAATAATATATTTCCGACACATAGTAGTAGTCTCCGGCAGTGCCTTGTATTCTGAAGATGTGAATGTCAGATCTTAGTACTATATATAATTCTTCTTTTCATCAGGTATAACTCATTTGTTTTAACACATAAATACAATAAATTTCACATGCTTATGAAAGTTTATAAAGGCAATTCAATTTGTTAAGATAACAATATCGAAGATACTCAAGGAAAGTGTTATGCTCTTCAACCTCGTACTTGTTTGGCTTTATAAATATTTTGATATGAGCGTCACTGAAGAGTCTTATGTAGAAGAAACGCGCGTCATACTAAATTATAATCCTGGTACTTTTGATAACTATTATCTTCACACACATAGAGTAGTGTTACCCTAATTTAAAAAAAATACAAAATAGTTATCAAAGGTACCAGGATTATGATTTAATACGCCAGAATATGCACAAAAAAAACCCTGAGTATTCCGATACCCAGCTGCTTAATCCGACATTTTTTTTCTGGTTCCCAAGTGTGTCGGATTAGACATGTTACACTGTAGTAGGTGTTTGTAATTTGAAGTATCTTTATTTCTATCTGTCAATTAAATGCGTGCAAATGTATTCAAAAGCTGCGCGCAGACGTACCTTTTTAAATCCCTAACAGCTGGCAAATCACCGATTGTGCGCCCATCAAAAGCTTGAATATTAAAGGAAAATGCCCTTAAATTTGCAGTTTTATAATATTTGTACCTTAATTATCTCGTTATTTCTTGTTTTCGTTTTAGACATTCGTTTTGTTATTTCAACACCAATCAATTTAATGAAGATACATCAGTACCATACCAGATCACACAGTCATACAGTTTTCCCGTACACACATGCCACCTGTAATCGTCTACTGTAGGATATAATCTAAAACTTGTATCCCTCGAGCGGGGGCTATTGTCTGTTACTTTTAAAAAAAACATTTTAGGATCTCAATTTATCATAAGTAAAATATAATATGAGACATGATGTATTGGTTGGGTGTATACACAGGGGTCGCTATAATAGCCAGATTGATTAAGTCCGTAGAACCAAAACACCGTTAGAAGATTTATCTTTCATCTCATTATTTTTTCTCACGCTTTCTTTTCCTTTGGAACTCATATATAGACTACTGTATTTTTATCCGTTCAACACTCTGTTGTCCGCCTACTTTCATTTCCGCACATAGAAGACAGTGTTTTTTATACTATAGATGTAAATGTCAGACATCAGTTACTCTACTATAATTGTTTTTTATCAGATATTTCTTATTAGCTACATGTAAGACAAACAAATAAAATTAACGGCAACAGTAGTTTCACAACACAGCTTTATGAAGACAATTAAACTTTTAAAGTCAACCATACTATAGACACACAAGGATACCTGTTTACTTCAAAAACGTAATGAAGTACAGCTTTGGGCTTTTAAAAAAATACTAGGAGTAAACATTGCCCTTAAACCTCCACCGCAACTATAGAATAAAAATGTCGAAAGTTAAATCATTATTCTATTAATTTAACGAGGTGTTTTACTCTTATCATACTTATGGTGCAATTTACCTAGACTAGACTAAATGCGTTAATACGTATGTGATTATGGTTGATGTTTTTTTCTTCTGATTTGTATTAATCTGGTGAGTTTAGCCTTTTCAACTGGTAATATACAATGTAGTTTGTTGTTCTGTAACACCACTGTCTCAGTTTAGGAGAGGGTTGTGCGCTCACAAACATGTTTACCACGCCACTTCTTAATGTGCCTGTTCAAAGCAATTCAACAGTTCCAATAAATTAAATACATAATACTGAAATATCCTCAGTTGGCTAAATTTTTAATTGGTCATCGATATGTTATCGTATCATATTTGGTCAACTTTTTTATTTATGGATAAGATATAAAGATTTAGCTTGATAATTTACTTGCTTTTAGACATAACTTTCGATCTAAACACACAAAGCAATGAACTATTACTGTCGTTATGAACTTTATGGTATTTAAGATAAAGCTACATAAATATTGTCAAGATAGAATCTCGATGGAGACAATTGTATGTCTGCACATAATGGTAATAATTTCTTAATATTTCATTTTCCTTCTACGAACGGCCAAGCAAATTTTATTAATACCAAAGGAGAAAAATACATTTCTTTATTTCACAAATGGGGAATAAATACATCCAATTAAAGAAGTTATTAGACGCAAGAGACACTTAAATAATCCAGACCAAATCCTTCGCATCACGTATTTGCTAGCTATTTTCACATGCTACAGTATAGAAAACTGTTTATATACAGTTATAAATATCATTTCGTATTTGCATTGATAACGGACAGATTATTCACATTTTCAAATCTAACTTTTCACTAAAAAAAAAGACCAACCTAAAGATACCAAAAGGGACTTAAAGAAATCACAAGTTGCAGAAAAAAATACAAGCACGGCAGAAAAATAGAAATGACAACAAGACAATCCAGAATACTATACACAGAAGACATAAGATACTAAACAGCACACACCCTATTAAAAACAAGGGGATATCAGCTAATCAGGATAGGTATACATAGGAGAAAGAAACATTTTCTGGTTTTGTAAAAAGGTTCTGAAAAAAGTCATATATCGAATCATATACGTCCGTTTTAAAAATTGTACTATATTGGCTTGCTTTGTTTCAAATTTAGCGACTAAATGACTTGAAACAAACTAAATAATTCGATTACAAGTTAATCCTAGGCACTAGTAGCACTAGGGGTTGCTACAGACCTTGGATTGTGTAAATAGTAATCAAAGGTACCAGGATTATAATTTAGTACGTTAGACGCCCGTTTCGTTTACATAAGACTCATCAGTGACGCTCATATCAAAATATTTATAAAATCAAACCAGAACAAAGTTGAAGAGCATTGAGGATTCAAAAGTCCAAAAAATTGTGCCAAATACGGCTAAGGTAATCTATGCCCGGGATAAGAAAATCCTTAGTCTTTCGAAGAAAAAAAAGTTTTGTAAATTTATAAAAATGACCATATTATTGATATTCATGTCAACACCGAAGTATTGACTACTGTGCTGATGATACCCTCGGAAATGAAACATCCTACAGTAGTGGTAACGACCCAGTGGTGTAAAAAGTTATCAAAGCTACTAGGATTATATTTAGTACGCCAGACGCTCGTTTCGTCTACATAAGACTCATCAGTGACGCTCATATCAAAATATTTATAAAACCAAAGAAGTACAAAGTTGAAGAGCATTGAGGATACGAAATTCCAAAAAGTTGTGCCATTACGGCAACAACTTCCAAAAACTGTGTATAGTGTAAGAGGGTATGGCATATGGTGCAATGGTAGATGGTGTATGGTGTTAGTGGAAGTTTACACCATCTAAAGACTGTATTGTTCAACCTATGTCCAAATATGATCACACAGAAATAATTCCGTTGTAATTAATGGGATAATCGGAACCAAACACATATGAAGCTGGAGAATCAGCCATATTGTTCCAGTAGTGACACTTGTAGTTCTGCTTAAGATAAGTAATAAATTTGGCAGGTGCAGTTCAAGTTGCTACTGTTTCAGGATGTCACAGTGATGTAATATTATATATGCTGTTCTTCTTGCAATTGTACATATACACACAGCCGGTATTGATTAGAATATCGCTTAGGTCTTCGAACTTTTATGAGACAAAAACAAGTGTATCAATACATAACGTAAAATCGGTGTTGACGACTAGAAATTAGAAATTCACAATTTCGAAAATAATTGTGTTTTCCCGCGTTTCGTTTAGTATAGCGGGAAAATATTGTATTGACGGGTACGGGTCGTATGAATATTTAATAGGGTCACACTTAGTGACCAATGGGTATATTTTCTGGTAGTAAAGCATAGGGTCACTTTCTAGCTGTCGTGCAACGAGTGAACACTCAACTTAAGATGGACGCCGAAATTCGATCCGAAATACAAAATGAAGTGCAAGCTGCATTCCAGACCACCCAAACTACAATATTGGAAAGCATGACCACCCTTCTAGATAACCGCCTAGAATGTTTCAACAAAATTTTCCAGTCTACGCAAAAAGCGTTAGCGGAATCCCAATTGGCAAAGCTAGACGAGACGTTGTCCGATAACTACAAGTTCAAGAAAAGGGGGAACGAGGAACAACATAAACATAACAGTAAAGTTTTGGTGAAGTTCAAGGAAGCTAACAGTGAACTAAATCAGGAACATCTCACAAAGGACAATATCGAGTCGGCCAAGCACAAAATAACAGAAGGTATGAGTTTAATTAGAGACAGACAAAAGTTAATAAAGCTAGCTGACTCATCAGAAGCAGGTTGGAGAGATGTTGCAGAATATACCGCTAATCCGTTAGCTGAAAATTCAGAGGATGAGAAACGAATGTACAAAGCCCAAACAAATGGGGAGGCGAAAATAAAGAAAGAAAAGTTAAAAAGGAAACCAACTTCTAGTTCACCAGCTCCGTACACTATTCCCACAAGAACATCCCATATCGACAGACCAGGGAAATGTTTTAACTGCAATAAGACGGGTCACTGGAGAAGAAAATGTCCAGAGGTGACAAGAAATGCAAGTCAGAGTCGACCAAGTGATAAGATAAGTACTGTTTTTCTGTTTGATATTAATGACAGTAATAGTATATATATCTATACAACAAAAATGCTCTGAGACAACCCCTTTGTTATGAAATGAACAACCAAAACAATGAAATTGACATCTCAAATGTAAACATTACATCGCCGGCAGGTAGACTGAGAACTCACATTACAAAATGGTTATCGATAGGCACAAATGAATATATTTTAGATGTTATAAAAAACGGATATAAAATACCGTTCATGGTAATACCAGGTAAGGTTGAGCTTGAAAACAATAGGTCAGCGAAGGATAATCCTCAATTTGTTTTAGGGGAAATAAACAAGTTATTACAGAAAAAATGCATAAGCGAGGTTTATTATATTCCACATGTCGTTAATCCTTTAACAGTGGCAGGTAATAAAAAAGATAAACTTCGATTAGTTCTTGATGCAAGACACATTAATCCGCATCTTTTCAAATTTCGTTATAAATATGAAGATGCTAGCACAGCTCGACAAATCTTTAATAAAGGTGACTTCTGTTTTTCATATGATTTGAAAAGTGCCTATCATCACGTGGAAATTTGTTTTTCAGATAGAACATATTTAGGTTTTAAGTGGGAAAATAAGTACTACGTGTTTAATGTATTACCTTTTGGTCTGTCAACGAGTGGATTCATTTTTTCCAAAGTCATGAGAGAAATTGTTAAGTATTGGAGAAACGACGGTTTGAAAATAGTAATGTATCTAGATGATGGTCTAGGTGGAGGTAAAACCTATTCTGAATGTTGGAAAGCAAGTAAAAAGATCAAGTCTGATCTTGAAAGTTTTGGTTTTGTCATAGCACACGAAAAATGTATTTGGGAACCGACACAAAAATTTACGTGGCTCGGTTTTGATTGGAATTTGATTGATGGTTTAATACAATTAAGTGGAAAAAGAGTCGAAAAATTGAAGGACTGCTTAAACAGTTTGTTTTTGCAAATAGGATGCAATACGAACGTTTTGGTGAAAGTTCGATTTTTAGCTTCTATTGTAGGTCAAATTATTTCTGCACAAGCAGTTATTGGGGATGAAGTTCGTTTGAGAACTCGGTTTTCATATGATTGCATATTAGCAAAAGCCAGTTGGAATTCTTTGGTGGTATTTAAAAATAGGGAGGCAATTGCCGAGTTTGAGTTTTGGTTAAAAAATATAGAAAATGAAAAGGGTTCTGAACTTAGTCAGTTGACTAAAGTTACATCTGAAAATATGCAGATGTTTTGTGATGCCTCGGATGTAGGCTATGGGGGTCATTTGACCTTTGATTCGACAGACGAATCAGATGAACCAAATATGTTTGGTAGTTGGTCCATTTCTGAAAAGAAACAGAGTTCAATTTGGAGAGAGTTAGAGGCGGTAGATAGAGTTTTTAAGAACTCTGTCAGTAGGATAGAGGGGAAATCTGTTAAAATATAAACATGATAACAAAAATGTATCGCACATCCTTAAAGTAGGAAGTAAAAAACCCTATTTACAAGAAAAAGCTATGTCTGTACATGATACATGTAGTAAATATTCAATTGACATGTCATGTGACTGGATTCCTAGAGAATCGAATACTAAAGCTGATAGATTAAGTAGACAGTCAGATTGTGATGACTGGGGTATCCAGTCATGAATTTTTGAATATTTAAATGATTTATGGGGTATTTTCACATGTAACCGTTTTGCATGCGATTACAACACAAAATGCAAAATGTTTAATTCTAAGTTTACTGTAAAGGTACTTCGGGCATAGATGCAGAGAGTGGAGTTACCACATACAGTCCTTTATACCAGCTATACCCTAAGATGTGCAAGTTACTGCTAGGAAGCAGAAGTGACAATACTATTAAATCTTATTTTTATGCATTTAGACGTTGGGAACAGTACATAACTAAGCTAGGTTTTGCTGCTTTGCCAGCCCAATCTATTCATATCGCACTTTATTTTACTCATTTGCTTGAGCAAGGTTCGACTTTTCACCCTATTGACAATGCTAAGTACGGGATTAAATGGGCACACGAGATCAATGGTTTGACCGATCCTACAGAAAACTCATTTGTCTCATTCATACAAGAAGCCGCAAAACGTACAGCTTACAAAACAGTTACTAAAAAAGAACCGGTTACTACTGATATGTTGATACAACTTTGTGAAAAATATTCAGATTCAGAAGATTTGTTGATTGTAAGGGATTTAACTATGACTTTATTAGGGTTTGCAGGTTTTTTAAGATATGATGAATTAAGCTCTTTACTTTTTAGCAATGTTAAAGTTAAAGATGATTTTCTAGTTTTGTATTTAAACAAAAGCAAGACTGACCAGTATAGGCAAGGAAATGAAGTGTTGATTTCCAAAGGTTTTTCAGTGGCTTGTCCTTTTAATATGTATTTGAAATATGTTCGGTTAGCAGGCTTTGTTGAGTGGTCAGAAATGTTTTTGTTCAGACCTGTTTTTAGATCAGGGAATACTTGTAAATTAATTTACAAAAATAAAAAGCTTAGTTACACGTCAGCTAGAGAGAACATTATTTCTAGACTTAAATTAGTCTCTGGTAATTTGAATTTAGGTTTACATTCTCTTCGTTCCGGTGGGGCAACGGCAGCCGCAAATCATGTTGCTAACGATAGTAGATGTTTGAAAAGACACGGGAGATGGAAAACTGAGAAAAGTAAAGATAGTTATATCGTGGACTCCATTGAAAAGAGGCTTAAAATGTCACAAACACTGGGACTGTAACGTCACTTTTTTCCTGATCCCCCGTTCTTTGTATTTTTCTATCGAGCATGACGGGCTGTCGGCAAACTAAGATTATGTTTGCGTTGTTTATATTTGCCACGAGTATGTAGTTAATACTATAGTTTTCATGAGAAACATATATCGAAATTTAAACTGAAGGTTAAATATATTAAGATTAATCTATTATAGATGTATCGCTGTTTTAAAGGGACCAGTGGGTGCTCTACGTGTGAGCAGGGCTCGTCTTTATAACCTGTACCAGTCTGTCAATAGGAGTTATACGATCTGGATATTTCGTATCAACTATTCATAGGTTACTTGAAACTTGTTCATTTCCATAATACCACACCTGTTTGCATATTCCTTGTAAATAATACGTTCTCTAAGCATGATGCAATATAATTATAACTATACGTTTATGGCCAAAGATTCGCAGACGTTACTAGACACACAGGTGAACTACATTTTTCATTCACTACATAAATTCATGATAACCATACTTTTACAAATATGTGATACCAAGGACACAGTTCGATCCCTTTGGAATATTGACTACTTGACGGTACACTTAAGCTTTAAAAGGAACAAACATTTATAATCTACTTTAAATAACACGATTGTTTATATTTATTAGATAATGTAACGTAGCTATTGTCTCTATGAAAAATTGCAGTACACATCTTCTTGTCCAATTGAATAAAACCACTGTCATGTCATTTGTCTGTGGTTTCGTTGTAGATAAATAATTTGATCACGCCAAAATTTAGAAAATTAGGCTTGAGCACTTTTTCCTGTTTCCAAGGCTCCAAGTCGCCATTGCTTTTTGTAAAGACAACCAAAAAGTCGTTAAAATGAAGATTTCATGTAAGCTCTTGTTATTATATTAAGTTAGAAGGTCACTGACCTTACTTTCATTTTTGTACTGCACATGTAATAAAATTTTATCTCATTTAATTTTAATCTGTTCCAAGACATTTTGCTGGCTTTTCACCTTCACAACATAACATACTTCTTTTGAGAGGCTACTTTGAATATTGGAATTTGAATTAAAATAAAATTTATTTTGAATTTCAAACTTCAAAGTTTAAATATTGAATCTTGACGAATACTTTAGTGATTCCTTTTTAGTATATCAAATGATTACCTTTTCTATAGATACTGATCAGGTTGTTGTTCCTATATTAAAGTGGTCTGTCAATTTTAATGCATTTCAGTCCTTCTCTAACGTCTAACTTGAATAAATTCAGTGAAACACTTTCGTAAGAGACTGTTGCATCGAAATATATTGAAGAAAATATTTTGTAATAATTCAGATATTATTTGACCGTCTGCTGAAGACAATGGACCACATTTAATGTAACTGTCGACGAATTGTCTAGATAGTGTAATCAAATATATAGACATCACGGGTTTAACTCACTGACCGAATATAGATGGTATCTGTTTATTACATTGTTCAATATAATATCCTTGTCTAAAGAAAATAAATTGAAATAAACTGTATTGATATAATTAGCTTATAGCAATGAATTTCAGCATTTGGGATACATGTCTGTTTTCTTTGACAAATTCTCTTCGACTTATTATACTTACTATTTAATTTGTGTCTACAATTATAGAATTAGAGTAAACTGGACATTTGTTTGATTTTATGAATGAATTAAAAACAACTAAATCCGTTGTTTACTCAATGTAAATCAAATTTGAATATACTGACTTATCTGTCATAAAATGAATTAAGTGAATATTTTCAAATCATTTTCATTTTAACGAAATCTTATCAGTTGAAACTATATTGTTTTATGGTAATATTAAAATAAGTGAGCTGCAATAATAAACCAAATGCAATTTTTTTAATTTAGTTATAAAATACATTAATGCATCTTTACTGCACGAGATGCACATATTGACAATAAATTTCTTTTCATTGATGTTCGAGGTCAACATAAAAAAATATCCAAAACCTACACAAAATTTGAATAGCTGTAACAGTAAAATGCATAGGGTATGTAGGTAAAGGTAATACATTTGAATAGCTTGCCTGCTAGCTGCATATGTTAGGTACATGTATAATACCCTACCTTGACAGTTAGACCTAGCTATTTAAAAAAAAAAGACTGCAAAGTAATCAGAAACATTCACACTCGCATTGGTTCAGACAAGCAACCAAAGAATAGCCGAATACTTTGTGTCCTATTAAACATTATTTTAATGTAATGTTACTTTAATACGGAATGATATAATTGAATGATAAATACACTCTGTATCAGACTAATTAGATTTACGGGTATGATCGGCAAGATATAACTTGTAAAATTAGGTTGTTGAGCACAAGTTGTGGTTTTATTTATTGTATTTCATGCAAGTTCTTCGTAGTATAATATTTCATTGTTTGTTTTTGTTCTCTCGGGTAAGTGTCTTGAATACTTAATGAAATTAAAGCTAACTTTATTCATATTTTGCACGAAGAGATAAAGAAACAACATCTTTATTCTGTGTTGTTTCATCTTAAATTTCCCAAGATAATGTTATTGTTGTGTAAATTGTTTTGATTGATAGGTTTTGCTATTCTGTTGTCCCTGTTGGGGAATATGTATCCAAAAATGATGAACAGCAGAGGTTCACCTGAATGTAAGACTCAAATGAACAAATGTGTCTCAACTATCAAGAAAACCACTTATAGATTTTCGGACAAATAAAATGATATGTAAAACATGAATTAACCATTATTTTGTGATGCAATAAAAATATAGACTAATATTAAACCGACAAATCCATTAGGTTGCAATCTAAAATCCTCAAAGGGTTGACTTGGGAATAGAAATATAGTCACATGGACTTCTCTTAGCAGGCATTAACATCTTTCTGAGTAGTCGTTCGATAAGTCAGATATTTACACGAAGAGCCACGTCCAGTCTGGATAGAACATAACATCAAAATACTCGTACAAAAAGTCTGCCACAGTTATCTGCACGGTCAGGTTTTATTGGTAGAGGAAGATTAGAGTCGAAAGCAACTACCACGTGCGAAGTTCGAAATATCAACTTAAGTATTAGCGGACTAGGTATACAGTAGATACAATACTTAGATCATTCGGGCACCCAGGCACAATTCGACGTCAGTGATTATAGTACTTATCGTGTCGATTTCCGTGAGATCGCATATATCATCAAGAATAGTGTACCTATGCAAATTTATGTTTTGCAAGCAGGGCATGACTAATAAAATAATTAAAATTTGAAAAATCACGTATCTTTAACGAATTATTATGCATGGAATTAAGTAATGAATTTGCCTAGGTCTCGGGAAGACTACATCCTGGCAGTGCTTCAAAAATCTAACTAGACATGGCATCAAAATATAAAACTTATTTGTAGAAGGCTTAATAAACTGGTTTGATGCCAGACTTTGCCAGTTATTTATATCCTTTTTCGAGCCGAGTACAACTTAAAATGTATTGTTGTATTTTTACAGTACAAGTCATAAAACTATTTAATAAAAATATTTTGTGTAGAAATCAACCATTTAGAATTTGACTTGGTAGCAGGACATGGACATACATGTAGGCCAACCTGTAGTTTACTTTCTCGCTAAATTGTACGGAAACTCATTCCCACAGTTTTATACAAAGTATTACGCGATCAGTGAATGTTAAAAGCAACGTTTAATTAGCGTGTTTGTTTTCACCATATCAGAACATATCATTCAAAATCAAAGCGAACCAGTCTTTGCCCTAACTCCTTAGCGTCGCGTGTTTAGCAGAGTAGCAACAAGTCCTAATTAGCAAGTTGTGATTAAACCCGGCTGTTGATTTAACTAACGACCCATCGCACGAGATAAGCACACTTTCACAACAATACAATACTTCACCATGATAGAGTAAACAGAAATTCTAAATACTTTGTTTTTAAATTTATTTCCTTGAATTTCATGCATCGATTTTAGAATCAAACTGCTGACGATTTATGATTGTTCTGCTCTAAATCTTATAATTTCTCATTTTTTAAACAGTCTTTGCCAAATCAAAATGTATAGCCTGTCAAAGAGAGAATTGGAGTAATACGACAGTTCAAGTGACGATTGTAATTTGTCTGACATTAATCCAACATTAATTTCTTCAGCCTTGAATCATGTTTTCACACGAAGTTTACACTGAAAGTATTTCAATATTAATAACATTACTGAACCTTTCCATATCATGCTATTGGAACAGAAAACTAGAATTTTAGGAATATCAGAATTATGACCGGTTACGGTAAAGTTCGATGTGTATCTAGACTACAGAAGCAGAGATACCATAGGGCATGTTGATGACAACTAATAAATCCATACCAAACGACCAAATGATAGATTTCTAAACACAACATACAAATGTAGTTAACTGGTGCAACACGAACCGCACTTAACTAAGAAGATTATTTAGACGAATCAGTATTGGGATTGGTCATACACTGTGATGCGTAACAATAAAGTGACAAGTGAGTTCATACAATAAGGACTAAAATTGTTGCAACAAGATTTACTCACAACTGGCCGCTAAAAACAATCGCCGAAACGTAAATACTGATAGATGCTGCCAGAAAAAGCAAACTGCTTCCATCATTTCATCGTAGTTCTAGTCAATATTTGCATATGTGTCTGTTTAATTATCGAACAAGGACTTAAATGGCTTGCAGCAAATATATTGCAATCAGACTGTTCAAAGGATTGCTTGATTAAATATGAAAACTGTGCAATGTACTTTTGTTGCATGATGCCATTTTGTTCACATTATAGATTATATATATTATACTTGAAATAAAATATGTCAAGTTGTACTTAAACTATGATATGATTATTTAATAATGACTGTATGTTAATCTGTGCATATTCAGGTGAATCATTAACTTGTGTCAAAGTATTTATGTCAAAGTGGCTAAGCGTTCCATCATTTTGGTTGTAACAATTTCGTAAAACCTATTTGTCAATATAAATCATTCATAGTACAAAATGTTAGATCAAAGCTTACTGAACCATAGTTCAAAACAATAAAACAAACTAATGTAACAATTTATATATTTTGAGAAGGAAGTTTCAAACAAATTGTTATATTCTTAGAATTTTCTTCCGGCAGAAAACTAAAATTATTAATGCTTTGAAATAAAATAATTTCTAGTGCAAGCAGGACTGTAAAACTTGATCAACTATGTAACAGAATTACTTCAAATAGAATGAAACATAATTATCGGTAAACACATGATTCATTAGGCGTCAAGCCTAGGACATTGAATTTTGTTTAGAACTTAATTAAGATGTTCGAAGCCAATAAAGAAAGAACCAAGCAGATAAATAAAAAAGAAAAGATGGCAAAGATCAACAAGAAATCTAAATCAGAACTGAATTATGTGAAAATCAAATAACAAAATGTTAATTCTTATAAAATAAATCTATTTTAATATGAAGTTTTGTGGAAATTTAATTTGAATTTTTATGGGTGTAAATCTAAGATATTTCCTACATGCCTTTTTTGAAATCCATTTGAATCGGTTGTTTTCAATATTCAATTATCATTGCTTACTGATTTTATTTTTCACAATACTTGTAAATGAGACATAAATTAGCATACTTCTAAAAGTTGTGGTGTTAAACATGTGTTCTTTAAAATATGATATTTAATTGCTATATTGTTCTCAACAATACATATAGGATGGTTTTGGATGTAGGAAGTGTTCGTTATGACGTATTGGAACAGATAAATGCAGTTTACTCCAAAATATCCGTGAATAAACCTGTGATAATTATGACAGTATTTTTTTCACTTTTTTAACCGATAAATGGGCCAATATTTCGATCAAGGGAGTTTTTCCTAAAACAAATGGCATATTAACCGTATTGCATTTAAACTCGATAAACCACTTAATATATGGTTAAGAGCCTAGACTATTATAATAACGTCTAACAGTCCCCGATAACTGTTGATATACGAAAATCACAAAGTGCAATGACGAAGTTTTATAATTCGTTAAAACAATATAAAATCGATGGTATTTTTTTTTAAAAATTCATTCGTACGTAATAATTTCAGTACCAACCGTAATATACAAATACTCTTCGTTCATGATTGTATGGACTTTGTTTAATCCTTGTGACAGTCGTGGTGTTTTATAAAAACTGTCAAACAAAATGTCCCATTCAATTTGCTTGCTGTTCATAAAGCGGTGTTTGTTGTAACTATTTGATAGATTGAGTTCAAAAGAAGATTTTACATTAGAGATATTAAACGTGTACAAATCAAAAATAAGAAACAATTGGAACATTAATGTTGACTTGTTCATTTACAGGAGAGGGTTTCTTATTGCTATTAGTTGATTGAAAGTCAGAGAATATTGCCATCATCCATTTTCGTTGATGCATGATGTTATTAATATTCGTATGTTACTATCGTGAGCCCATTCTCAAATGATTGAACTTATCCGTTTCATCATGGTAATATAACCAATGAACATTTCAATTATTGCATCTTTGCATTTTCATTTGCATTCACAAGTCAATTTAAACTGTTTAAAAATATGAAGGAACTGCTCAACATGTTTCAACGCAGATTGAATTGATCACTTAACATTCTTGATTTTTTTTTTATTATAATAAGCACCTTCCAATTTAATTCGGTGCGGAAGAATAAGTGTTTGTGAAACCATGTATATGTTACACGTTCCAGCCGTGTCATTTCCTATTTCAAAAAGAAAATATTAATCAAAATGATTACAGGAAAAACAATAAAATCTAAGATACTTTTCCAAACATTTAGTGGGTGTGTTACGTATGTGTCAATACTAAAAAAATATTTATCAGGAAAACTAATTAATAAATACTGTATCATTTAGTTTCATTGACAAGTTTAACGTGAAAAGAAAATCATAAAATGGTATTGCTTTTTTTTCTAATGGTGTCGAGTGTCAATGAATTTCACTTTGAACAAACATTTATCAAGGGCCGTACAATTTTTTCAAATGATTTAGAATCTTAATTGAATTTACGTTTTAACAATGGGTTTAAAGTGCAAATCTTCTATTCGATAGAAGAGTTTGAATTGACAAGAAAATTGCTATTGAAATTAGGAAATAAATGTATTTTTATACTAACCCGACTTGTTTATATTGATAACGTGTGCAGAAAAGTGAATAGTTTTCACTGGTTTTTGAAGAAACTTTTAAGACATCATGAACTAATTACACTACTGTGGTGTATATTTACAAATGTGTTTAAACTAATTAAACTTATATTAAAACCATGCAGTCGAGATTAAGTAAAGATACCAAAGACTAATAAATAGGAATTATCATGGCATTGAATTCAAATAACTCATTCATTTAAGGCTTTAAAGTTGCAGTTTTCCTTACTTTGTATAATGTAAATTCTTATTTCTAATTCAATTTATTTGATGGAAACAAAAGTAAACATTCTCTCAATGACGAATATGTAGTTTTAATTCTCAACATTATCGACTTTCGGTGTTATGTAACATCAAGTGTCTCTATTACTGATTGCATTTCTTGAAATGAAATAAAAAATAAAAAACATTTCTTTAAAGGAGTGATAGCAGCAAGCTTTATTTCAGAAAACACGAAGCACAAATACATTTTCCAATATTAAAGTAAAAATTAGTGAATAATATTTTTCGTACCCAAACATGCATCCCTAAATATGCATGTCTAAATACGTCCTCATTAGTTTTTAAACTGTTAAAGCTTCGTTCACATCTTACCGGATAGCACGAACGGACGCCTAACGGATGGAAATAAAAGTTATCCGTTGACAAAATCGATATTTGTTGGGAGTCCGTTGATGTACTGACCGAATAAAACGGACGCGTAACGTATGCATAACGGACACACACCGAATATGCAACGAACGAGGAACGTAAACGTACCGGACAGTACGGATGTCGAACGTACATCCAACGGACGAGTACCGCATAAAACGGACACCTAACGGAAGCGTACCGGATAAAACGGTTTAACAAGATGTACGGAAAAATTAAAAACGACAATTATAAAACATGTAAATCGACTTAATATTCAAAATGTTTCTGGGTAACTGTTTTTGTTTTTTTTCTCTTAAAAATGCCGCCAAAGGGCAGAGTCTGGCCTGAATAAGAGCTGCTTGATTGTGAAGATGTGCCCTTACTCTTAGGTTGATTATGAATAATAAGAATTCATGAACCTTAAGAAAACTAATTGGTATTTCTGACTCGATATTTTCAATTGGCACTAACCCGTTTCAGATCCGTTCATCGTCCGTTTTATCCGTTATACGTCCGAAAGAAATCCGTTTCATATTCATTCAACATTCGTTTTATCCGTTAGACGTCCGTCTGAAGTCCATTGGTGAATTTCTCTACCCTTCCAAACCTCCCATGCATTTTGACGGACAATTAATGGAAACAAACGGAAACGAAACGGACGAGTATCGTACAAAACGGACGCCTACCGGACGTTCAACTGACATTTCATCCGTTGGACGTCCGTTAAAAGTTTTGATCATGCTCAAAATTTTCCACCGGACAGAACAGACGTTGATGGATTAAACGTTCGCTAAACGGACATGCAACGGATATGGACGGGCGTCTTACGGATAAGAACGGACGTCTAACGAACATGAACGGATTAAAAAACAAGAGGCTCTCAAGAGCCTAAATCGCTCACCTTAATTTTTTTGGTTAAATCTCTCATCAATGATTATTTTGGCTTTTCAATTTATTTAAATGTTCTTTGAATCGTCCTATTTTCTTCAAAAGCAAAACAAATGATTTTCTCCTATGTTCTATTTTAGCCATAGGAGCTTTGTTTCTTGACATACAAGGAAATGAAATATAAAATTTGTACTAGATACTCTGAAACTCATTTAGCCTAAGTTTAGCTGAAATTGATACAGCAGTTTCAACGGAAAAGATTTTTTAAAGTGAGTCAACATGATAAACAAATGGTGAAAAATTGACATTAAAGTTCAATAACCCCTTAACGGGTCAATTGACAATTTTGGTCAAATTGACTTATTTGTAGATCTTACTTTGCTTAACATTTTTGCTTTTAACAGTTCATCTGTATCTATAATAATATTCAAGATAATGACCAAAAACTGCAAAATTTCCTTAAAATTACCAATTAAGTGGCAGCAACCCAACAATGGGTTGCTTGATTAATCTCAAAATTTCAGGGCTGATAGATCTTGACCTAATGAACATGTTAACCTCATGTCAGATTTGCTCTTAATGCTTTCGTTTTTGAGATATAAGGCAAAAACTGCATTTGACCCCTATGTTCTATTTTAAGTAACGGCGGCCATGTTTTTAGACGGATCAAAAAACCAAGCACACACTTTTTGCAAGATAATCTAAGGAACAATCTTGCTAAGTTTCATCCAAATCCATTCAGTAGTTTCAGAGGAGAAGATTTTTTAAAGTTAGAAAATATGATGAACAAATGGTGAAAAATTGTCATTAAAGGTCAATAACCCCTTAATTGACAAACTTATTTATAGATCTAACTTTGCTGATAATTTTTGCTGTTTATAGTTTATCTGTATCTATAATAATATTCAAGATAATGACCAAAAACTGCAAAATTTCCTTAAAATTACTTATTAAGTGGCAGCAACCCAACAATGGTTTGTTTGATTCATCTGAAATTTCAGGGCTGATAGATCTTGACCTAATGAACATGTTAACCCCATGTCAGATTTGCTCTAAATGCTTTCGTTTTTGAGATATAAGCCAAAAACTGCATTTGACCCCTATGTTCTATTTTGAGTAACGGCGGCCATGATTTTTGACGGATCAAAAAACCAAGCACACACTTTTTGCAAGACAATCTAAGGAACAATCGTGCGAAGTTTCATTCAAATCCATTCAGTAGTTTCAGAGGAGAAAATTTTTTAAAGTTAGAAAATATGATGAACAAATGGTGAAAAATTGTCATTAAAGGTCAATAACCCCTTAAGGGGTCAATTGACAATTTTGGTCATATAAACTTATTTGTCGATCTTACTTTGCTGATCATTTTTGCTGTTTACAGTTTATCTTTATCTATAATAATATTCAAGATAATGACCAAAAACTGCAAAATTTCCTTAAAATTACTAATTAAGTGGCAGCAACCCAACAATGGTTTGTTTGATTCATCTGAAAATTTCAGGGCTGATAGATCTTGACCTAATGAACATTTGGACCTCTCGACAGATTTGCTCTAAATGCTTTCGTTTTTGAGATATAAGCCGAAAACTGCATTTGACCCCTATGTTCTATTTTAAGTAACGGCGGCCATGTTTTTTGACGGATCAAAAATCGAAGCACACACTTTATGCAGGATAATTTATGGAACAATCATGCTAAGTTTCATTTAAATCCATTCAGTAGTTTCAGAGGAGAAGATGTTTGAAAAATTGTTAACGACGACGACGACGACGATAGACGCCAAGTGATGAGAAAAGCTCACATGGCCTTTTAGGCCAGGTGAGCTAAAAAAAGTTATCCGTTAGGCATCCGTTCGAGCTATCTGTTTATGTGTTACCGAAGCTTTCCAGCGGACAGAACGGACGTCGACGGATAAAACGTATGCTAATAGGACATGCAACGGATATGGACGGACGTCTAACGAATAAGAACGGACATGTACGGATTGAAAAAAAAAATAACCGTTAAGCCTCGGTCACACCTTTAACGGATAGTTCCAACGGATGCCTAACGGATAACTTTTTTTTTCAATCCATTCATGTCCGTTAGACGTTACGTTTTCGTTTCTCATACGTTGCATACCCGGTTTGTGTCCGTTATGCATCCTTTACGCGTCCGTTATATTTGGTCAGCACATCAACGGACTCTCAACTGATATAAATTTTTTAAACGGACAACTTTTAATTTCATCCGCTAGACATCCGTTCGTGCTATCCGATAAGCTGTGACCGAGGCTTAAGACAATTACTGAGATATTATATTTAAACACGTCATAGAACGCAAGTTCTGTCTTATAATTTACGACACATTTATAAAAGGATACAAAGTGTCTACGTTTGTGTTTGCAGATGGTGCACTTTCTGTTGTCTCAAGAGGATGAAGTTCTATATTGACACAAATTTTAAAGATTTTTGTTAGCTTTAAGGAAGAAAAATCAAGCTGTCGCGTTGACCAAAGAATAAAACACCACAAGGGATAACTGATTCATCGACAGGCTAAAACAAATTAAACACAGCCGTAGCATTATGAGTACTTTCCGTAACTCAAGTCATGATGGCGTCTGTACAATGGTCAAATACATGGCTTTAAATTTACCATGTAGCATATTTGATTCGGTAGCTTTATTTTAAGGATCATTCCTTCCAAAATTAAATACTGAGGAAAACACACAGTCAGGAATATCAGACAGATATAATCTACATTTATTCGCTGCTAAATAAAAATGAAGATTCCAAAAATTAAAAAAATTAAAAAATCTCTTTTGTTTCCGAGTTTATTTATGAACTTCAAGTAAATATCACAAATAAAGTTATGTCTATTTCATATCATGACTAACATCTAGAAATCGACATTATAGTTTGGTCTAGAGCATACTTGATGCGATCGGAAATCGACATCATGCTGTTTTGGCAATCATTACTGGAGCATGGTTGAAGATAAGACCAAAATGTCGATAAGAACAGAATGCCAAATAAGGCTGAACAGTTTTTCAAAATAATTGAAAAAGATCATATTTTATTACGAATCCGCTGATATTGTTATATTAATGGTATGGATACTCCTTATGGGGTATAACATACTCAACCGTTTAACTACAAACTCCCGCGCGAAACAAACTGCTATGTTTGAGCTTTTCCGAGCTTAGATTGATATACTTTGTTGGTAACGGTGTAACAGTCGTACATAACATTTTTTATATAAATGCCTGTCAAAAATTCAAATGTCTTGATTGAATTTAAAAAAAAATCAAAAAAATCAAGTTAATCTATATAAAAAAAATTAGGACGATTCAAGGTTGGTTCTCTACCATTTTTATTACATACATGTATGTACTTTGCTGACGATCAGAATTGTGTTGTTACACATGATTCCTACAATTTTTACCACTAAACATATATTTTATGCGAAAAAACATATATTATAAAAATACCATGTAGCATATTTGATTCGGTAGCTTTATTTTAAGGATCATTCCTTCCAAAATTAAATACTGAGGAAAACACATAGTCAGGAATATCAGACAGATATAATCTACATTTATTCGCTGCTAAATAAAAATGAAGATTCCAAAAATTAAAAAAATTAAAAAATCTCTTTTGTTTCCGAGTTTATTTATGAACTTCAAGTAAATATCACAAATAAAGTTATGTCTATTTCATATCATGACTAACATCTAGAAATCGACATTATAGTTTGGTCTAGAGCATACTTGATGCGATCGGAAATCGACATCATGCTGTTTTGGCAATCATTACTGGAGCATGGTTGAAGATAAGACCAAAATGTCGATAAGAACAGAATGCCAAATAAGGCTGAACAGTTTTTTCAAAATAATTGAAAAAGATCATATTTTATAACGAATCCGCTGATATTGTTATATTAATGGTATGGATACTCCTTATGGGGTATAACATACTCAACCGTTTAACTACAAACTCCCGCGCGAAACAAACTGCTATGTTTGAGCTTTTACGAGCTTAGATTGATATACTTTGTTGGTAACGGTGTAACAGTCGTACATAACATTTTTTTTATATAAATGCCTGTCAAAAATTCAAATGTCTTGATTGAATTTAAAAAAAAATCAAAAAAATCAAGTTAATCTATATAAAAAAATAGGACGATTCATGGTTGGTTCTCTACCATTTTTATTACATACATGTATGTACTTTGCTGACGATCAGATTTGTGTTGTTACACATGATTCCTACAATTTTTACCACTAAACATATATTTTATGCGAAAAAACATATATTATAAAAAGTTCTTAGTTTGAACAAATATCAGCTGAATGGAGAAGTGTTATGCATGGAGGACAAATTAAATGCTATCAAAGGTATAATTTGAACAATGATTTAGTTTTATTTAACGCATCAATGTAAATATAACGGAATTTGATGAGACTGTCATTAAAGTGAGAGGGTTAGCATTTTCTACATTTAAAAATGCCTGTACCAAGTCAGGAATATGTCAGTTCTTGTCCATTCGTTTTTGATGCGTTTTGTTATTTGATTTTGCAATGTGATTATGGACTTTCCGAATTGATTTTCCTCTAAGTTCAGTATTTTTTGTGATTTACTTTTTGTCATTTAGAATCCAAACTAAAAACACTATACGAAATTCGTGAATGCCGCCTCTGTAAAACTGTAAATAGCACTTTCTTCATTTAATACAAGAATGAATGTCTGTCCTTTTGCAATTTTTACCATTATTCAAAGATCTAAGTCACATGATCTATTGAATACAAAAATACTAAAAACTTCAGATAAACAAAGTAAGTTAAAAATGCGTCATTAAATTATGGTATTGTTTTGTATTTTTGTCTCATTTTTTTTTAATGAACAAAGCCTCCAAGAGGATTCGAGTAGGTAGGTCGGAATTTCAGACTGCGTTTCAAACAAACACCCTTTATCTACTTGATACACATTGATAAAATTATTTTGAGAAATAAATGTAATGCATTATCTTTATCTTTTTAATCAGCGTAAAAGTGCTTTCAATTAAAGTTTTTTATGAATGTGTTCTTGACTCATTAGGATCACGTAAACATGTTTTCCTTTTGTTTATACCCTACAGCATTAACTGATGATTTGACGTTTCTATGCTCAAGAATAAAAAAATACAAAGTAAAAAAATGTTGGAAAATGACAACATCCTTTGTTGATATTGTTTCAGGGTGTTTTTCGTTTAAAATTAGCGTAAATATTTTCCCATATCCCATTGAGAAAGAAAATGTTAAGAAAACCGTGGATAATACTTTACAAATTTGAATCAAACTATTAAAAAGGTTTAGGATGACGTAAACTCGACTCAGAAGTCAAAAATACTCTTAAAACGCTATAGCAAGAAATGAAACAAAATGAAAAAACAACAGTATGTGAACACAACATAGACAAATAAAGTCTTAGCCACAAGAAACCAACTAAACATCGGGTGATCTCAAGTACTACAGAAAGTTGGAGGGGACATAATATATTAAAAACATATTTTTTGTCAAGGCATTGGCAGTTAGTTTACGACTTATGAGCTTGAAAATCCCTTTGATATAGTTTGCTGAAAACAAATGAAAAAAAGATATCTCTAATGATATGACTATGTCACACTACGTTACGTCTTATATTATTGATCCTATTTTATCTCACTTAAGTTTTCGGCATGGTTTCTCGGCTTATGAGAAAAATACAATTTCTGATAAAAAAAACAGGAAATGCTGATTTATTGTAAATTTGTTCTTGTCTGGAATTTGCATGAAAAATTACCCATTGAACTTTTAGCATATAATAGTCAATACGTCGTAATTCATGTAGAAACATTGATTTACAATTGTAACGGTCATGTTTTGTTCTTATATAAAGTTCGACAGTTACTTGTAAAATCTATTTTTAACAAACGCCTTTTGTTAAAAGGCCTAGTCCATAGTGGAATGCGGTGTCATATATAGAAATGTCGCACTTTTGATCAAATTGACAGTTTAATGCTACATGTTGCCCAAAAAATAGATGCCTGTTTGTTGTGTTTTATATATTGGGAAGGGTCATGTGATATATATTGGTAATACGTTATCACTAACGATCATCACAAGGATTTCAAACTTTTTTCAGAAACTGTTTTATAACGTAGTTATCCCTAAATCAAATTTCAACATAAATAGTCATAATAATAACAGGTATACTATAATAAATATACATATATGTACTATTTATTAAAGCGGTTTTGTATACTTTCAGTATTGTCTGTGTATTACTTAATTCTGTACTGTTTCAAACAATTCTATAGTTAAAATATATATGAACTATTGCTTCGATAAACCATATGAGCATACATTTTCGAAGGCGTTGCAAAAACTACAAAATGTCTATTCGGCATTATACTAGTATGACGTTCAAGTAGTAAAAATGATATGAAGATTAGTAAAATTAATGGTATTATGAAATTATTTTGCCGAAACATATTCCATTATTGATGTACCAATGTACAGATAACAAGACCAAATCAAATATCCTTGATTACATTTCATTTTATATAATTGGGTGTAAACATTATTTGTCATTTGTTATCTTATGGAATAATCGTTCTTTTCAATTATAAGTTTCAAAAACAAGTACTGTTAGTAGAAATAATCTATCACTCTAAATTGTGAATAATGTCAAATTTTCAGAAATATTATTTTGTGTATATCCCAGATAACTAAAGCAGATCAAAATTGCTTCTTTTGGTTTTTCATAGTCTTTAAAATACAACAACTTACCATCTCTACAATTCCTATTTGATTGCTTTTTTTTATTATTTATTCGTCTCTAGTTGGTTCTATTTTCTTTTATATGTTGTATTTTAAATTACTGTTAATACATTTTGAAATTATTAAGAAACTAAGGTTTCAACTCCCTCAGGTAAATTTGACATTAGGATGAATTTGGCTATCAATTTTAGGTATTTTTGTCATATGGCTCATCAACGGTGTCGGTCCTTGGATTTCAAATGTTTGACTTTGAGCGTTCATGATGAAGGTAAATCCAGAAAAGAGCTTCGGACGCGTTGAAATTATTAGACGTGTTGTATTCAGTTTTTTTAGCACCTATGCGCCAGTTTTAAAAATTGATTGGAACATATCGTTATATCTACATTAACAGCTACAGTTTGATCTATACCTAACGGTTCTCTCTGTAGGTAAACACAATTGACAAGCTGTTGTCAAAAGTGCACTTTGTTTTGCCAAAAAAGGAGACTGAATTCTCTGTCAATTTTCGCCAACCCTTATGTCGGAGAAGAGCAGTTCACAATAAAGGTAACATTAGTATACCGCTGTTCAAAAGTTAATCGATTGAGAGAAAACAAACTGGGTAACAAACTAAAACCGAGGGGAACTCATCAACTATAAGAGGAGAACAAGCTAGAATAAAATTAAACTCTTTAAATCAGAATATCTGTCCTGATTTTGAAAATATGTCTTCATTAAAAGAATGGGTCTAGTTTCAATTTTAATCAATCTTCAGTCGGAAGAATAAATAAAAATGAGGCAGGTAGTACAGTATACTCTCTCTCCAATCTGGTTCACTACGTTTATCTCTATCGCTCTGCTTTGACATTTGGTGTTCAATGTCGTTATCTTTTCTAACAATATCATTACCTTCATTTGATTATTTTCTTATTAGTAATCCTCAGCCCTTGCAGAATTTTTGATCGTGTATCTACCTCGTTGACACCTTCATCATGTTTATTAAAACAAGTGTGTCACACTACTACAAACCGAGATTACTCGATACTTTTAGTCTTTTTAAAGTGTTATGCTTTTTTCGTTCGTTTTGTTTGTCTATTTTTTTAATTAATAATGATGTTACGTCGCCTTGTGATGTCTATTTCTCCATACCTTTTTTTATGGTTTAAATATTTGCTAATTCATTCAAATTGTACATAATTAAAAAAAATCAAATTGAATATTTTTACAACTACGATATTAATCTATCTTAGGACGTTCACATTGTACGCAATATTATTCGTTGTGATTTATTACATTATAAGGACCAAATTAAATAAAGTAAGCACTTGTTATATCGAACATCACCACGCACTATAGCTGCTTGTCAGTATCAACCATTTCTCAATGCCGGCATCAAACAACATTCATATACCAATGGCTGTTTGTAATCTGGACAATGGCCCTTAATTAAGGATCACATTAACTTTACGTACAGTTTTATTGTCGTTTAGAAAAGTTTATCTCGACTGAAATCATTTTGATAACGGTTGTTCTTTTCAGTTTACAAGAAAGGATTGCAATCGTATAGAATAATTTCAAAAGCGCGTACTCTAAACACTACCATAAAATTTTCGGAGTTGTTAATGAAATCATTTAAATCCAATTTAATTACGACCCGACTGTTTGGTATCGATGGAGTTCTTCATTAATCAAAGGTTTGGTCGAGTTGAATAAGCAAACACAAACTTCCTTCTATTTGAATGGAACGACTTTCAATTTCCGTTTTGTCAAAGTTTCCAAATTTAAGAAAAGTAATTTACGCTTATGTAATTGGACAATTGATTATTCTAGTGCGATGTCAGTTTAAACGTGGCTATCTTGTCTAACAAGCTGATCAATATGACATTAGGTTTTAAAGCTTTTGTTCTACATTCTGTGATAAATCGGTCGAAATTAAGATACAGGTGTCAATAAGTTCAGAATTGGCTCGAATATTTGATAACCTCACGATTTTTAAAATCCAACAAAACAGGCTCCCTGTTGCTGTTTTTATTGTTTTATGATTAGTATGTATTTACAAGGAAAGGTAACATTCTGTTACTCTGATTGGTTAATGAATATTTAGATTCTTGAACGTAGTTTGTCAAGGGTTTGTGCCTCTTACACAAGGAGAAAGACTAATTTTCGTTAGTGAGGCAAATTGGAAAGTTCCTATTGAAAGTATTATTACAAGTGTAAAGAAATACTGAAATGTTTCGTAAACTTAAATATCGACTAAATAGAAACAGTTTCGAAACGCTATACCAATTTTTATTAGGTCAATGTTTGAATATGGCACGGAAGTGTGGAATAATTTGCTATTCTTATAAATAAAAAAAAAGTTCTATGGCACCTCAGTGGTCACCATTCAGTGTTATTATTATCTTTGATAAAGCCACACGTAAATTATAAACTCTAAATGATGAAGTTTAGTATTTTCTTTACCTGTAAGTACAAATATTTCATTAAATTATTTGTGTTGCCATTCTCCTCCATCGACATCGATCGTAAAAAAAAATTCCCTATCAAAGTGACCGAGGAAACGGTTATTGACATTTTCCGTAACGTGAAATGTGAAAACAGTTCTGTGATGAGAAGTTTTTAATGTATTTTATATTCTTTTGACTTATTTAAGGAATGACTAATATTTTTCTGTCTATGAAGAAATAACATAAAAAAATTGTTGCACACTGAATAACGCGCGTAGAGGGTTATTTAACAGTGTGCACCATATTTTTTATGTTATTTCGAATAGACAGAAACAAATATTAGTCATTCCTTAAATAAGCCAAAAGAATTACTAAATTATGACTATGGGCTTATAACAAATAACGTCAGCCAATCAGAAGACGCGTTACATCCATTAAATTATTCATATTTAATAGAAGGAGTTCATTAAACTGTTCTATGGAGAACTTTCTACACTTAATTATTTCTAGCCGTTGAACTGACCACATCAGTTCTAATCTAGAAGTGTTCTTGTCGTAGAACTGTCTACACTGTTCACGGGTAGAACTATCAGGATAAGTTTTAGGTAGAACTGTCATAATCAGTTCTAGGTAGAACTGACCAAATCAGTTCTAGATTGGAACTGCTCTATCTAGAACTTTCTAAAAGGTGTCAGGATGACAGTTCTACATACTGCCCTAGAACAGTTCTCCTGACAGATGCTGACAGATTTGATTGGAGGTTAGAAGTGATATACACTGTAGCTGTAACTGTTGATTGATTACTGACTCACAAAAACAAAAGCAAATGTCTTCAATATGCACATGATACAGGTAACACTAATTATTATAATAAATATTAAGTAAAAAAACGTACAGTGGTTATGAAATATTAGTATACTTTATATTGCCAGATTAACGGAACAAAGAAATAAGTTGAATGGATAAGTTAGAATTGTTATTATTAGCCTAGTCTATAGTTTTAATGTTAGTGTAATTTTGGTCTTTTGTGGATAGTTGTCTCATTGGCAATCATACCACACCTTCTTTTTTATATTTGGTATTGAAGATGTAAGAACTTACATGAGTTTAAATATATGCGTTTTTCTTGGTTCTATTTACGGCATTACAATAAGATAAAGGATGATAAACAGCGAGTTTTAACGAGATTTATTATTTTAAAGAGAAGCTACTGATAACGCACATCCCTTGTGGATTAAACTATATGATGTTTGACTGGCTAGAATATGTTGAATTGCCTATTCAAAGACAAACTTACGTTTATAGAAATGTGTTTAATTTTACAGTGTTTCAGACACCACAAACTAAATACTAAAAAAGTACTGTAACTATTGAAAGGAAATTTTAACAAAAAATACATAACCTTTAATTTCGTGCAAAAACACTTCTTGAGGAAATTATTACTTTTGTTTGTGGAAAATATGGATTTATCGAAATTGAAGCTTTAATACGCTCAATTTATGACAACATATATATAATCAAATGATCTTTAGAGACATCGGTACAGAGTGGTTTATTCAAGATAATCTTCCAAAACAAGAAAGGGTGTTTAATATCAGCAAGCCTGTTCTCCATTTAAAGGAATTGCGTAATAAATATTAAAACATATTTGTATGTAAGTGCACAAAGTTAGTATCATATTTACAAATTTTGACCGATTTTGTGATAAAAATCTAAAATATTCATAGTTGGGTTAAGAATCCATAAAGTTGAGCAATGGAGACAATGATATAACTATATATAAGCAGTCAAGAGATACAATTAACTTGAGTTGCACTCCTCTCAATTTCTTAAACGTTATTGCCTTGTTAGTGTTAATAAATGATAATCAATTCATTGCATAAAATAATCTGTAATTTTTTTATGCAATGAATTTTTGGTTATGCTTTTTGACGTTCGATTCCAGACGATTGGTCGATCTAATTGGTCTTTTCAATAAAAGTATATAATAGAAATGGCTAAATTGCTTTTAAATATTTCAATGAATTTTTCGAAATCAGCCCTTTTTGTGAAACTAGGTTGAAACCTGTAAATGCATCCATTATATAAAAGTTGCTGGTTAAATTTGTGCTATGAGCGCTTTCAAAACTCACAGTCGTTTGTGTAATAAAATAAAGGTTAATAATTGATTAAACAAAGACCTAACAAAGTTTATATGAATATCTCCACCCCTCCTGTTTATACCCTGTTAACTGTTTATAGTTCTTAAAATCCTGTATTTTAGCAAGAGACGATAGTCCGTTGGAAGATATCATGAAGGATCGATCCTTTTAGCCAGTGTAAACGGTATCTAATATCACAACGTTTAATGCAAAAAATTGTGAGATAAGTAATTATAATTCTTATTTCAACTTCATGTCTTATTTTAACTCTGTTTCCTGAGTTATAATATTTGTTGACGCACCGCTTTTGACAGAACGGTGGACGACCCTAGTATCAAGGGAGAGCTTTTCTAAAATATACATTTGTACTTCAAGGTTTTCTTTAATTTCTTATATAATCTCGTAATTATAATAATGTAAAAAATAAGATAATAAGTCTTAAAAAATTCTACGTGGGTTTAGTCTGGCGATAAACATTTTTTTATTTGTTGTGTTCGTGTGTTAACAACATAAAAACAATTGGTCTTTTTATCGAATAAAAAAGTAAAAGAAAAAACATTGGCTTATGTGTGAAGCACTGCTGTCCTTGACTCTAGTATAACGGTCAATGACAATTGTGTTACAATGATGAAAACTGTCAATGGCATAGTTTATACAAAGTTTACATATACAGTACGAGAACACTGTAATTGCAAATGATCTTTCCACAATTCAACAAATAATTCAAGGATGTCTACAATCTACAAAAGAATCCCAAAACAGATCTACGTGGTTGGTGACTGACTTGATACATATAGGTCTGTTTTGTACCTGTTTGTTATATTCATAAAATACGAAGATGTGGTATGATTACTATTTTATTGATAATTGTTTTTGAATTGAAAATGACATGAAAACGTGGAAATCTTTTTTTTTATCCTGTTCAGTTTGCTCTTTTTAAGTACAGACATTACAAATAATAACTTGCATAACGTGACTTCAATTTTTTTCTTTTATATTTCTATTGCTATACATTATTCCTTGTTAACAAACAACAGTGATCTAGAAAACTTCGCAGATTATTATAAATTCGTCATGTTTGCTTCATTAGTCTTTGACAAGCATTTTATGTTCGTAACCTTTTACATTATTCGTGATGTTTTTCTTTCACTGATCATGCTATTATTGATCATTAATGTATGTCATGTTTTTCTTGCTTTTAAGTACTGAAAATAGGGAATTAATAGTTATCTAGACCATTGACCACTCAAAAACTAATGACAAATAAGGTACAAATAGAAATAAAAGCGGAAGTCTCATTTTACAAAATAACTGTAAGTTTCCTGAACTTTTAACTTAAAACACTTTGAACTAACCGAGTATTTTCGTAAATCAAGTCTGAAACAAAATATAACAAGGCCAAATATCTTGATCGATCTGTTAAAACTAAAGCAATTTGTAAAACACAATTAACACTTGAATGTTTTCACTTTGTGCATACTGAAAGAGAGGAAGATGTTGCAATTTTCTATATACATTGTATTTAATGTAAATGTAAGAACATGTCTTTACAATTAACCTCTGATATATGAGATCATCGGGTACAACAGAGACGGTTATATTATATAATAAAATCATTTATTAACAAGATGTATTTAGTTATGTACATTGTATGTCAATTGAATTTCATGCGAAATGTTTTAAAACTCATTGCAATAATATAACTTGAAAATAAATGTTAAATATTTGAAAGTTGCAATAAATGTTGTTATTTTTTTTACATTAAATAGTATCAGATGATACATGTATATGATTGCAATAAGAAAAAGCTAGGAATATGACAGTTGTTATCCATTCGTTCGAGTATTAATTTAGACATTTGATTAGGGACTTTCCTTTTCCAATTTTCCTCGGAGTTCAGTACTTTTGTGATTTTAGTTTTTTCAATGTATCGAATACGAAATGACTTGTGTACACTCAAGAAGAAATTGCAGTAAAGTAAAAGGTGCCTGTAGAATAGTAAAAACTAACCGACACGAAATAAGATAGTATGATGTTTAAGGCAGATCTTACCTGTGAAAGGGTGCAAGTTGGTATCTTAGATTGTTGGGTTTTCTACACATTTCTGTCGTTAACCATCAGTCACAACTTTGATGTTTACAAAATGTAAACTTTTGTCGAGTGAGCGCAGGGCTTATGCTTGCTCGTTCATTAACAGATAATGATTTTCACCTTGTGTCGAGCGGTTTATATTTGACAATATACATGTACCATATACGTATTGTGCTATTGTTGGTCCTTCCTTCAAAATTTACCAAACAGGTGTTTAAGGGGAGAATGACAAACCGCTATATTGAGCTACAACATACATTAATAATCCTTAAACAATTTGAAGGTGTATTTAGCGATTAAATGGGTTGCCAATAGTATGTATTGAAGATTTTTCTCATTTTGTATTACATAGTGTGAAAAGGTTTGAAATTATGATCAATGCTGAAGGTTACTGATACTTTCACATAAAAAGAACAAAAGCACTTTTCTATAGCTTTTCATTTTAGTGTCATCAGATAACTTGGCCATTTGATGCCAAAAGCGTTCTCGAAAACCAAATTTTCATTTAATTATAAAATTTCTTAAACATTCTCAGTCTATTACCTTTATAAACAGTCATTTTCAGAGTTTTCAATTAGGTATCAGAAATTATCCATTAAGACTTAATGAAAATCGAATTTTAAATGCCGTTTTTCTCACATTAAATCATTGAACTAACTTCAGATCTCAAAGTACCATTTGTATAATTGACTGGTTTGAATAATACATTCGAACATAGACTCATTGTCTTTCAGAAAATCACAATTTTGATTTTTTTTTTCATTAATTATTTATCAACTATCTTTATATTCCTTCCTACCAAGAAAACATTAAAAGTTTACTTGTAAGCTTCGAACACCCAATTTGTGATAGTTGAAACGCGTGTTTGACATACTTAAATCATAGGCATAGTATCTAATAAGTTTCGACCTAATGAATTAATATTTATTATATTTTGCTTTGCTGTCTGTTGATATCATGTTTTTATCATAATTTCATTTTAATATCTTTATTTCTATCTTTTTGTAACTTTATTACTCTATTTTAAATGCGGAAATGTTTGAGAAAAAATATTAAATTTTAATTCTATATATTTTTTTTGAAGCAACCTAATATTATCTATTAATTTTTAGGTCCCAGGTAATCGCTCTTTTTATACCACCTCCTCTGGCGTGACGTATAACAACAGTCAATGTCAAAATGTCAGGGGAAAAAAATGCACTTTAAACATGTAAATAGTGAACAAATCATATTCAATAAAAACGGTGATAAAAATACATAACAAATTGAGCATAAATCTACTATTAATTTATAAGTGAACGTTTAAAATAAACACTCATATAGAGTACAGAGAGTTGATTCGGTATTTTAAACTTAGATTTTTGTATGAATAGCCGATCTGCTGGCGTCAAAATAAACCAAATCATAAAGAAGAAGTACTGCAATAAATTAGCAATTTAAAATGCGACAAACAAAACACTTTTCTTTTAGATTAACTATAAAATGCCTTGTTAACTTCAAATGCATTTTTGCACGCATGTAGACATCATGTAATTTTAAAAGTAATCATTATCTGGTCATGAAGTTTATTACAATACAATAAACTAAACTGAAAACATGATTAAGTAGAAAAATTGCATTGACTATATCTTCTTCATCAGTAAAACACAATTTACTTTCTATGGCAAATGTTTGACCTTTTTATTGATTACTTGGTACGAATCATTTCTCCTCGGGAAAATTATGACATATTCTTTTGATAACTGCAAATGTAATTTTCAAATAATTAAGACAATCCATGTTGTCTGATAATTACAAAACAACATTATTTTGTAACAATTTATATGTCTTGTCATGTATTTTATATAATTGAAAGCATAGTGTAATCATTCATTTGTGACTTCATGTACATTGAGTTCTAACTTGGATATTTGTATATTTCAATAATATAAGGATGAGGCCGATAAACAGGGAAATGCGAGGCTCTGCGAAGCTTTTGCCACGTTTCGGGTGAATCCTTATATCGTTGATATGTTAGGTCAATCCACTTTTTTTTGTCTTTATATTGCAATCTAAAAAAACCATTTTCAATTGTTGTTTAATGTGATTAAATACTGGGGAAATCCCCATTCAATAAGGCCTCATATCATGCAGGCAAAAAAATATACAACACGATGAAACGTTCATTACCTATTGAAACCCGCAGTCGATAGTGAACGAATTCGTTTGAATATGGACTTAAATATCAACAATAAGCATGAAACCTAATGATTTATAGGTTGCAAACAAAAATTATTAACAATTGAGATATGTTTTTTTCGAGAAAAAAAAAATAACAGAAACAAGTTTGAGTCGTTCCAAGTATCGTTGTATACATTGGAAACAAGAAAAGTTTGAAAATGTCGCATAAATAATTAAATATTATTTCGGTAACCTATTTAAATATTCATGAGGAAAAGTGATATCGGGTCAGTGACTGTAAATGACTAAAAATATACAGTCAACGTGTTTTGACTTCTCAAATAAAACGAGTGCAATATGAATATTTATTCTTTGATATGGTCATAATCAGCACATTTACTCAAGGAGAATGCGAAAAATCTTCCGAAACATTAAGTCTTTTAACCATCGTTGATTATAAAAATATAAACCTTGTATATATGATGAGTATTTTCAACCACTGGATAGATGCCTATGAAAGTGAAACTTTTGTCTCAAAAAGTAACACCAGTCCACAGTTATCAGCACTTCTGTGTCCACATTAAGTACCATGGATACGGTTTAAAGTAAAATAACAAAATACCGAACTCTTCAAATTCAAAAAAAATATAGAAACAGCGCTTAACTACTCAATTCATATTAAATTAAGTGACAACAAAAGAACTCTCATCCTACTGCAACTTTAAGACGGCATCTAGCATCGGTTTGAGTAAAAGTATTTGCAAACTGAAATAATTTGAGCAACAAGACGGGTGCCACATGTGGATCAGGATCTGCTTACCCTTCCGGAGCACCTGAGATCACCCCTAGGTGTTGGTGGGGTTCGTGCTGTTTATTCTTTAGTTTTCTAAGTTGTGTCATGTGTACAATTGTTTTTCTGTTTGTCTTTTTCATTTTTAGCCATGGCGTTGTCAGTTTGTTTTGGATTTATGAGTTTGACTGTCCCTTTGGTATATTTCGTGCCTCTTTGAGTAAATGTTTTTTTCTTTGATGAACAAAACAAACTGGGTCGAGCTACCGCTAATGAACATTGTGTCCCTGATAGAATCGCTATCATAGTCGTTCTTACTTGCCCACATCAACTACTATTATTACGGTCTTTTTCTGTGTATCAACTGCCCTTAATATATAAAAATAATGAAAGCATTACTGTGATTATTTACAAAAAGATGTCTGGTATATAGTTTTAGTATGTTTTTGTTTTTTCAACAACACTGGCTTTATTTCCCATGTGAAGTATGGTATTGGTATACTCTAATCTATTATACCAAAAATAGGAAAAATACATCAAAAGTGTAGTTTTTAAACATCATTTGACTTGGATACTTCGATACTTGGACATATATTGTTCGATTTTAAATTAAAGCTACACGTGTGAATTGAAGATAATACGATATTGTGTAGAAATGATTGAAATAACTAATGCAATTGGTTTACATTCGAATTAATTTCAAGGGAAATTGGCCTTATATCCTCTTATACAACGTGTTGTTTTTAAATCACAATCAAACAATTAAACTAAGCATTTCCGTTCCAATAATGCTGGATAAAACAATTTATATTACGCTACTCAATTTCACAATTGCATCTCAAATTTCTAAACCATTAATTATTGCAGTAACAAGACATAAGCCATTTTGGAAATAGAATAGAAATTCTCATCTTAAAACAGCTTAAGTTTGAAAATCACGCATATGACTTCAAAGAGAATCCTGTATCGTTCATCATAGTACGTTTTATCGCATTCCTAGTTCAATTTCCGTACTCATGAAACTAAAAAGAAGATGAGCACCTTTTTTAATTGTAGTATTATACAGGGATCATTGATATTTGCTTGAATAAGGTCACATCAAGAGATATCATTGCTTGAGTCCCTTTGATTAAAATTGGCAGACATAAGTTTAACGCAAGTATGAAACTTTTGATAGAAAAATATGACGGTTCATTGCCTTGATACCAATTGATTGTCCACTAAATTCCATGTAGATGCACAATTACCAATAACAGACAGATGTCCATACAATATACAAAATCCTAAACAGTCCAGAGCCAAAAATACTAAGACAAAGACCACTAAAGAGCTTCCATCAATACCGAATTCTTTCTATGATGAACCTACAAATTATTCAATATGATACATAAAACCAACGAAGTTTCCAGCTCTGTCGTAGTTATTACAAAAGACAAAATCAGTTACTTTATATAAAAACAACAATAGCTTATCTAATCATGGTATATGACGCATTAACTGAAAACAACATCAAACAAATTAATTGTTTAAAATGAAATACTGCCTTCTATGATCTTCTATCGTTGCATAAACGGTCAGTGTACTTTACAAACTGACTTCATATATAACAGCAAAAATCATTATTGTAAATTAAAAATACAAGATGTTAAGATTACACAACAATAAGTTAAGAATTTTAGTACCCTGGGATTCAATATCCGTAGTGTTTCTCATCATCAAACATTTGACATTTACTCTGTTCTTATAGTATTCATTTTGTGCTTAAGCCTAATATATATTTTTGATGAGTTTTCTTTTCAAATTAAAGTATTTTACGTGTGATGTATTATGACATTCTATGCCTTGACACAAATAATTGGTGTATAACGGTCACAAACAAAAATTAAAAATTAAGTCTTGAGATTAGTTTGTAAAACGTGTTTAACAGAGATATGTCTGTCAAAGATAAACGCAATACCATGTTGATCATTGTTTAAATTCATTTAATTTCTTTCTTTTTCAAATAGATGTTAGACTAGAGAAAACAAAAACAGTTTCTTTTATGGTCTGAACAAATTTTAATACGAGATAAACACATTTAAGGTTATAACAATAAGGCTACTGTTTTACGATCATTCAAATTCAGCAAACATCTGTTCTTACTTTAAAACTCCAATTTAAATAACGTGTGTATTACGTCAAGTAAGCGACATCACAGGTTCTATTTGCAAAAACTGAATTCATTGTATTTGATGACAATCATCAATTATAATCAAAGATGTCGTTACATAACTGAACTATTAAGTTTTCGTATCTGTTATGGGTTCGAATCTTTTGATGTTTAAAGAAGCTTTGATTTTGGTACCGGTTGAAAAGTGTGATAAATTGTTTATATAACTGCAGGGACATTCATCAAATGTAAAGGGAGAGGTTTTAATGGTCGGAAAAGTGTTGACTAGTATGAAAACATTTTAATAACTCGAAGATTTATGCTAATGTTAAAATAAAATGTTATACTCTAATTTGTTTAACATCTTATCTAGTTTTGTTTCAAAAGGAAAATCGACCGGCAATTATTTTCAATTTAAATCATCAACAAGATGCGATATGATGCATTGATTTGCCAAGTGTCCTGTAATCAATGCAAGACAGTGAACAAAACATGAACTAGAATATGTAGTTACCCTGAATTGTGTTAGGTCTTATATCGATTTATCTACCTTGACGAACGTACTTTTTTCATAAATTAGTAATATAATCCAGCCCTTATGCATGAAATATTTGCAACTAAACGACTAACAACAATTAATCATGAGAAAAAATATCACTCTACTCGATACCAAATAACACAAGTGTCATAGCGTGTTAGATTTCTGGCACTGTCAAATACTCCACGTAGACCTTTTTCAAATTATAAGCATCTGTTTTATCACCATCAATGACTTCAGAACTACTGTGAAACATCCAAATTCAAAATGTAACATACAATTTAAATTAAACCTTCTCTTTTGCAATAACAAAAACAACGCAGTTTGCCTAAACATAAGTATGTGTCATTTTAAACTAACTAAAAGACAGGTTAAATGAATGGTTCAAGGGATTAATCATACAAATTTTAAAAAAAAGATGAAGAAAAAAACCATTTGCATCATTTCAAAACATCCATGAAACTGACATAATGACAATGTATGCTGTTTTTTAATTGCCGACATACTATGTTTTGAAAGCGTGTTTTCAAGACGTTCTCATTCCTGATGGATCAAACTTATCAACTTTCCGACAGGTAACCTATGAGTGACCTCTTACTAAATAAATATTTGCTTCTATGTTTGGTGAATATGTTGACCGCAGGTTGATAGTCGTCGATCTTGAAAACAGGATACCACAGATGATTCTAAAATAGTACTAGAACATGTTATGTTTGTTTTTCTAGTGTTGACATTACAATGAGGGTAATGATGTATGTATAAAAACGTTATATTCACACTAGCATTGTGGAAATAAAATTCACAGTGGCGAGAACATCAATTTGAATTTTCAGAAAATAACACCACACAACGTTCAGAAAATTATAAATAAAATCAAAAAAGGTTCAAGGAATAATAGTTTACCGGCTGAAATTGTCAATTGTATTACTCTTTTATTTCATATCAACTCATATAATTAATTAACAAATCCTTATTTCATATCAACTCATATCATTAACTAACAAATCCTTATTTCATATCAACTCATATCATTAACTAACAAATCCTTATTACATATCAACTCATATCATTAACTAACAAATCCTTATTTCATATCAACTCATATCATTAACTAACAAATCCTTATTTCATATCAACTCATATCATTAACTAACAAATTCTTATTTCATATCAACTCATATCATTAACTAACAAATCCTTATTTCATATCAACTCATATCATTAACTAACAAATCCTTATTTCATATCAACTCATATCATTAACTAACAAATCCTTATTTCATATCAACTCATATCATTAACTAACAAATCCTTATTTCATATCAACTCATATCATTAACTAACAAATTCTTATTTCATATCAACTCATATCATTAACTAACAAATCAACAGATGGAGATGTTTTCCCAAACATATTTAAAGGCACTCATGATAGGCCGCTTATTAAAATAGCCTGGGCACTTAAATCTCGGATCTAGAAAACAAATATCTGAATATTAGATGCAACCTTGCAGAGATTATTAACGGGTACACACATGTGTACAATCTATTAAAAACGAAAGGGTCTTGCTAGAAACACTGTACATTAAATAAACCGATAACAAATGTTTAGGCACAAAAGAAGTGAATCGCGACAGTGAGAATATAATATAACACATAGAGTACAGCAACACATGAGGAAGATGTTCTAGATCTTTTGAAAAAAATCGAAAGTTGAGAGACCAAATCATCTTCGTCCGTTGAAATTACCTAATAATGTGTTCAATAATTCCAGAAGTAGATTTTTACAGTACTTGATTATGTCAATCAAGCAAAGCGGATGTTATTTTTGAAAGACGTACCAAATTCAGACAACATATCATGGCTATACAAAATAGTGGAATTGACGCTAAAAACATCAGACTTGTGCAAATAAGGAAGAGATGAGGTTAGATAGGGAAGCCATGTTCAATATGTATAATAATTGTTAATGTATAGTCATTCAAACATTAGACACAATAAGAAATTAATGTTTATACTTTGCGACAGAGAAGCCTTATTTTAATGTATAGCTATAACACATGAAGCAATATGTACGATATGTACAATATGAATAGAAAATCCCTGTTTCTATATAAAAAAAAATGGATAGTAGATGTCTCAAGGATAAAGAAGCACCGTTCTTAAAATAATTAACAAATAATGCTGGAGTAAGGAGGCCTCATAACTTTAATAACAATTAGGTTTTAGTCTCATCATTAAGATATGATAATTGGATCCTTGAAAAATAGTACTAAAAAATTGCAAACAAGACAAAGATAGGAAGGAAATACAGAGCAAGTCTGATGTCATGTGTTTTACCTAAAACAGATTAACATTTATCATGGCTGTCATTGAAATAAAAAGCAGAGGCAACGAAATGAAGAAAATTACGAAGAAAAAGTTTCAAACTTTGAAAAAAGTTCAAGGAAATAAAGAGACCAAACTAGAAGCGAGTGAGTCATAAATGGAGAAAAACCTCTGTAAAAAACAAAGTAAAAGCCATAATAAATGAAACAATAATGTGTCCATAGTACACTTATGCCCCCCTCGCACTATCATATGTTTAGTGGACCGTACAATTGGGGCCAAAATCTAATTTGGCATGGACGGACGGAAATTGAACGAACGGACACACAGACAGTAAAAAAATGTTCCTAGCTGCAGTATAACAATGAAACAAGATTAACTTTCCTCAAAATTTTTGAAATGGTATTGAACAAAATCAGGATAGGACAGAAAACAGGGATGAACGTTCTGGGATTAAGAAAGTCCCTATAATCTTTGCCATTACAGAAAGTAAGAAGAGTAAGATTTAGAAATGAAAAAAATATATATATAGTGTTAAAATCACACTCGATGACTAAAACTCAACGAAACAGTTAACCGGCTAGTTGAGTTTAATCGAAACAAGGTAAACAGACAAGTATTAGTTAAGTTTCCAAGTGTGGAACCCAAACTAATTTAAAAAAAAATACATTACTGGTTTATCACTGTAATACAAAACAAAATATAGCCAGAAATGATAGTAGGTACAAGACTTAACCAGAATAACGAAAATGTATTGTTACTGAAGTGAATTTTTGATTGACAAAAATTTGTTTTATGTCAAGGGTGTGTTTTTGATAAATCTATTTCCATGGTTACCAACCACAAGGATCTTCTTTCGGTTGACCGTCGTGAATTATGTTTCAAAGATGGATATGCCTATGTTCCAATCGTTGTTACCACAATTCTTCTTTCTCTCCAATAAGACCTATCGAAAAAGACTTATAGTCGGGTTTGTACTAACATGCATGTGTGACAAGATGGAGGACACATGCGGAGCAGGACCTTCTTACTCTTCTACCATGATTTGCGTAATATTCATTGCCAAATGTAAAGGACATTCAGATGAGTAGTAAAAACTTAGACTCAGATAAAGGCAGATGTCTTTTGCCGATAATTCACAACTGGACGTAATAGACGGAAACTGAATTTTAAGAAAACTTGTTTATCAAAATAAAATCTAACCATATAAATAAGTCACACGAAAACAACTAGATTAAAACAACATGAGAAAAAAAAGTTTCCCAAAATCTCATTCCAAGAGATACAAAATGGAAGAGAGAAATATATATTCAATTAAGATCGTAAACAACAGTAAACAAGAAGTCAGACATACAACAATCAAAGAAGCAATAATTCGAATAGAAGCGAACATAAGGTGAAGCATGAATCAAAATAACAAAACTAAGACACAGAAAATCAAAAACGACAAGCAAAAATAAGATAAGCGACTTACAAATTCACAATTTTTACTTACACTAGTAAAAATACCAAAACTTTTAGGAGTAAAACATTTAATTGGATTACAAAACAGTTTTCTAAAATTTGGGACTAAAAGACACAAAATAAATCTCATGGAGCAAATTAATTAATCTGAATTTTATCAGATTTCTTTTTTTGTGTGTGTTATGCTGAACCAGTTTTGAATACTCAATTTTCTACCATAATATGAATACGAAAAATTTAAAATTTCAGCAACTTTTTTTCATATAGAAATTCCTCTCAACGGAACAGTAGTCTGATCAATTTACATACTTTTTCCCTATAGAACGTCATACATACGTAGATCTTCGATTAACCTTGGGAATGTCGAATCTATTTTTGCTAATGATTTTTTGCGTTTTTATTTCCATGAGCAGCCAAAAAAGTTCTGTAGCATTATTGAAGAAAGACAATTTATTTTTTACATTGATAAACTAAGTAAAATGCTAATCCTCAAACAATGTCAACCGATCGCGGAGAAAAAAATAAAGCTATGAAATGGGGAAATTTGTTTTTTCAATTTGCAATCCCAATTGCTGTGTTACATGTTTTGTTGGCTTTCAAAATGCATCATATTTGTACGTTGTCTCCTGATATTATCCTCTAACGCATAGATTTATGTTATGTATCTTCTTTCAAAACAAGTTAACGCCTGGTAATTGTATAAGGTGATTTTTCCTGTTCGTGATGATACATAATCGTTTGTCTTTGAATAGAACACTCTTCTGCATTTGTACTAAGAACCAAGGTAATATTAACCTTTTCACTTATATCATCGCGAGGGTACTATCCTCATAATCTATTAATTGGTATGTAATACGTGTTAGTAACAACGGAATATTAATTAGTGTAACATGATTCAAGAAACAAACCCTGTCCTTGATGCACTTCTCACAGTGTTATTAAATGGTTTATGCTGATGCACTATATTTCAATACCTGAAAGAATAGAGAAAATAATTTTGCTACAGTTATCAGTTTTGTTATCAGTGGGGAAATTTCTGAATTTTTGCAAATATAACAAGGTATTTTTCAAATTGAAAAAAATGAATGTGCATTTTATATATAATATAATGTTGAATTTGACATATTTTGTTATAGTTTTTGAAATTTAAGATATCTAGGCCGCAAAAAAGGTATCTTATATACAAATGTCACAAGTAAGTCCAACTATCCATTGACATATTCTTCATTCATTTCTAGTACAATACTCTTTCCTGTTTTACTTCTAAGTACTATGAATTTGAAATGTGTGTTTCCTATTTGCTTGAAGTGTTCAATGAAATTAAAAACTGACAACATGCTCAACTTCAAACATTTCTATTCTAAATTTGCAGATGAGATACAGCCGTCGCCCCCCCCCCCCCCCCCCCCCAATGCATAGTCACTAAATTAATATTTGGCGTGAGGAATTAAATTATCATACCGAAAAAAACCATGAAATATAATACGCTTAGCCCGGGAAGCTTAGACAATATAAATCGTGATTTTTGTAACTGAATGATAGTTTTTAAATATGTATTTATTTCAATTATGTCACTGTTATAAAAAAAAAAGTGGTTTCAATAAGTTACTAATTAGCATTTTTTGATTGAAAAGAAAAAAAACCATAATCATAGTAGACTGTTATATTACTAGTCTGTGTATCACCAGACAAATATGAATGCTATATATGACAAAAAAAAATTGTAATGATTTTTAATTTGCTTCCAATCCCGTTTTATCAAATTAATAGTAAAATAGTATCGAATTTGGTGTAATAAGATGTAAAAAGGTTTTCATATGCTTGATGAAACTAAAATTTTAATGTACATTTTCCACTCATGTTCCTTTTACAAATGACAAAAATATGTATACTTTTATCATCAACGTAATGGAAAATGCAGTAAACTTGCGCAGGCTGAGACGTTCAAATATAGACTAATTTAAAACAGTAATTAAATAAACTCAACATGGATACCAGAATTAAAATTTGTATTAACACAAGACGCGCGTTTCGTCTAAAAAATACTAATAAGAGTCGCTCGAATCCAAAAGTTAAAAGGCTAAATAAATTATGAAGTTGAAGAGCATTGAAGACCAAGTCTCTTAAAATGTTTGTCTATTCTGAGGTAAAAAAAAGCCTTAGTATTTCATAAATTCAAATGTTTGGTAAAAGGTTAATTTATAAATATTACCATATCAATGATAATTCATGCCAGCACACAAGTACTGACTGCTGGGATGGTGATACCCTCAGTGAATCAAATTTCCACCAGCAGTGCCATTATTCACCACAATCTCTCACTGTGATATTCTTGTAATATTTGTAAATATTTCCTGTTCATGCGTGGATTTTAATAACTACATTTTGTATGTACACTATCTTCTGACTGTCTGTCACAGTTAAACTCCAGTTCATATTCATATTTCATAGACAATACAGTTTAAAGATTACAAAATCATACTTATGAATTCTCTTCATGCTTCAATTTTAATATCAAATTGGACCCTTACCACACCTCCTTTTTATTGAATTTTTAAAATATAAAGTCTTATTTTAGATGTTTTATTTGATAATAACCTGCATTGCACCTTGATGCTTCTATTGTGCTTTCAAAGTTTGTTCTGGTAAATTAACTTGAAGCGCTTACAAAAAATCTCAAAACTGTGCATATAGTTTTCCAGACGTTTATTAACTTCAAATTTGAATTTTAGATTTAATCTTTCATTTTGAATCAGACAACCGAACAAGTAACTTGTACTTTTATGCTTTTGTATGGTGTGCAATGACTTAAATATGACGCAGTTATAAGAACTTGTAAAACAAGTGATAAGTAATTTCAAACATGTTGAAAAAGATGCCTCATTTAAGTCTACTGCAAGAAAATAAATATAATGTGTACTTTACAAGAACAAGTAATTCTTTCTTTAGAATTTAAAGTACCTTAATTATCACTTTAACTAAATGAGGTATAGCTCGTTTATCAGAGGGGATACAGGTAACCTCATTGTTCTTCTACAAAATGTATATATTACGTTTAAATATAAAACAAAAATGTCATTAATTTTGAGAAAACAATAACTGTCTTAAATTTGGAGAAAACAAAAAACTGTCAAAGATTTTGAGAAAACAAAAAAAACTGTCATAGATTGGGAGAAAATAAATACTGCCAAATATTTATGATTTGTTTAGCGTCTGTGGCGTTATGTTTACCATTAATTACGAATTTGCCATTATAGATTTGAGTGGTTCGTACATATACCAATGCAGTTAAACGTCGTACTTCAATGAGATTTTAACTGTTTTTATTCAAATGTCACTGAAAAGTCTTTTAAAAACGAAACGCGCGCCTGGCGAACAAAATTAAAAGCCTCAGTATTGTATCTCTTGATTGTTTTCGACATATTAAAAGAGGGACGAAAGATACCAAAGGGACAGTCAAACTCATAAATCTAAAACAAACTGACAACGCCATGGCTAAAAATGAAGAAGACAAACAGAAAAACAATAGTACACATGACACAATATAGAGAACTAAAGAATAAACAACACGAACCCCACCA